>NC_057814.1:576338545-576391312 GCF_018294505.1 Triticum aestivum | reverse complement strand
TGTAACACCCCGAGAATCATGCTACAGTAACTCCCTGTGATTAAGCTAATCATGTTGCTAAACAGGGCTTGATCACATTTGAATCACATTCCTTTTCAAACTCCTAGTTCAAACTTCAATTAAATTTAAAAGTGGAAAATAAAACTTTTCAAATGTCAAAACTAAAATGTTCTAAAAGTGACAAATAAATCATATGTAATATTGGTGGAGGAACCAAGTCTTTATAAAATGTTTAAAGGCACCAAACTAATTAAATCAGTAGCTAAAACCATTAATTAAATGCCTTTTGTATTTTGTAAAATATTAAACTATATTATTTTGGGATGAAACTTTTGTGGTTGTGACATATTTGGTAACAACAAATTAGGTGCCATTTTGGTATTTTGCTAAAACAAAATAAAAGAGAAACTAGAAATAAAACAGAAAGAAAAATAAATAAAAGGTAAAAAAAGAAAGCAAAAGGAAAAGAACCCCCCTCCCCGCTGGGCCTCGGCCCAGCTGGCCGTTGACCCACCCTAGCCGGCCCACTCCCCCTCCCCGGTCGGTTCTCTGTTCCCCCGACCCCGTCGCTACAGGAGGCTGGTCGCCGCCGAACCCCCTCGCCGGCGATGAACCCCGCGAGAGGATAAGGCTGCCACGCCCCGACTCCTCGGTCCCCTCTCCAATCCCCCTGGCGTCCCCATCCATTCCCCTCCTCCTCGCTCGCTCTCTTCCCTCCTCTGTCGCCCCAACGCCATCGCCGTGCCGTCACCGTGCTCGTGGCCACAAGCCTCCCCGGCGCTCGGGAGGAAGTCGAGGAGCACCGCCGTCCTCTTCTGCACCGTATGCAAGTGCTAGGTTGAGCCGGAGTGCCTCGAGACGTCGCCGCCGGCTTTCTTCCCCAACCACGGCCGTGGTCGTCCACCTCATCGATCTGCCTCGCCGGACCACCCCGCGCCCGCTTAGCACCTCTGCAGACCCCCTGTGAGCATCTCTCTCCTTCCCCTCACTCAACGCGCTCGATTGCGAGCTCTTGCAACTGATCCGCCATCGGCCGAAAGCTTGCTCCGCCGCTCACCTCGCCGTCGCGGCCACAGCTCACGCAGCTGGCGTTTGAGCACACCATCATGCTCAACATCTCCGTAGGATGCCGTAGCACCCACTAGCTCCTTCCCTCATGCCCCCTGCGTCTTCCCCCGTCAGTGCCGTGCTCTGGTCGCCGCCTCGGCTCATCGCCGGTGCCATTCCCGACCACCTCGGCACCTGCCGCTTGCCGCGCCCGACGCGCGCGAGCGTCAGCTCATCGTAGGACCTAACCACGCTCCAAATGGGCCACTGTGGCCGATTCCCGAAGCTCACCCGTGCGCGCCGCCGCCTCCGCCGCTCGCCGGTGCCGATTCCGGCCAAGTCCGGCGAAGCCCCGGCCACCACTGGATGCGGCGCTGCGAGTTCTTTCGAATGGGCCTAGCCCCGTTCCTCCCCGAGCCCCGTAGCGCGATTCCGGCCAACTCCGGCGAGGGACCGCCGCTGTTTTGGTCGCCGGAGTTGCGCCGGCGCCGGCCGCCGACGTGGCTGGCCTGGCCCCACCCCCAGTGCCCCTGCCAGTGGCCCCACGGGCCCCAGTTGACTGGGTTGACCCAGTCAACTGCTGACTGGGCAGGCCCAGTCACTGACATGCGGGCCCCGCCGCAAAAATTAAAAAAAGAAAAGAAAATGTTTTATAAATAAAAATAATTAATTAATCTAATCACTCACTGACAGGTGGGCCCAGTAGTTAATTAACTAAAAAACTAATTAGTTAATCCTCTGTTAACCCACTGTCTATGACAGGTGGGTCCCCCTTGTCAGTTTGACCAGTCAACCCGGACTGTTGACCGCTGACGTCACTCATACGTCATGCTGACGTCATATCCCTTTTTCTGTTAATTAAATAATTCCAGAAATTCAAATAAACTTTGAAAATTCATATCTTTTAAACCGTAACTCGGATGAAAATGTTTTCTATATGAAAGTTGCTCAGAACGACGAGACGAATCCGAATACGCGGTCCGTTCATCCACCACAACTCCCTAACCTATCCAACTAGCAACTTTCCCCCTCCGGTCCGTCTGTCCGAAAACGCGAAACATCGGGAAGACTTTCCCGGATGTTTCCCCCCTTCACCGGTACCACCTCATACCACGTTAGAACACGTCTAGCTCTGTCTATTGTCCTGTTATGCACTTGCTTGCTATGTATTTACTGTTCCCCCCCCCCTCTTCTCTCCGGTAGACTACGAGACCGACACTGCTGCTGCCCAGTTCGACTACGGAGTCGACGACCCCTCCTACTTGCCAGAGCAAGCAGGCAAGCCCCCCCCTTGATCACCAGATATCGCCTACTCTACTCTCTACTACTTGCATTAGAGTAGTGTAGCATGTTACTGCTTTCGATTAATCCTATTCTGTTGCATAGCCTGTCATTGTTGCTACAGTTGTTCCCCTTAACTGCTATCCTACTGCTTAGTCTAGGATGCTAGATTTCCATCAGTGGCCCTACATTCTTGTCCGTCTGCTGTGCCATACTATCGGGCCGTGATCACCTGGGCGGTGATCACGGGTATATACTATATACATTATATACATGACACATGTGGTGACTAAAGTCGGGTCGGCTCGTTGAGTACCCGCAAGTGATTCTGATGAGGGGGCTGAAAGGACAGGTGGCTCCACCCCGGTAGAGGTGGGCCTGGGTTCCTGACGGCCCCTGACTGTTACTTTGAGGCGGAGCGACAGGGCAGGTTGAGACCGCCTAGGTGAGAGGTGGGCCTGGCCCTAGTCGGCATTCGCGGATAAACAACACGCTTAACGAGTTCTGGGTATTTGATCTGAGTCTGGCCATTTGGTCTATACGCACTAACCATCTACGTGGGAGTAGTTATGGGTATCCCGACGTCGTGGTATCAGCCGAAGCTCTTTTGACGTCAGCAACTGAGTGGCGCGCGCCGCATTGGACCGTAAGCTCGCGCTTGTATTAAGGGGGCTAGGTCTGCTTCCGGCCGCGTACGCAACGTGCAGGTGTGCATAGGGCGATGGGCCCAGACCCCTGCGCGCATAGGTTTAGACCGGCGTGCTGACCTCTCTGTTGGGCCTAGGTGGGGCTACGACGTGTTGATCTTACGAGGCCGGGCATGACCCAGAAAAGTGTGTCCGGCCAAATGGGATCGAGCGTGTTGGGTTATGTGGTGCACCCCTGCAGGGAAGTTTATCTATTCGAATAGCCGTGTCCCTCGGTAAAAGGACGACCCGGAGTTGTACCTTGAGCTTATGACAACTAGAACCGGATACTGAATAAAATACACCCTTCCAAGTGCCAGATACAACCCGGTGATCGCTCTCTAACAGGGCGACGAGGAGGGGATCGCCGGGTAGGATTGTGCTATGCGATGCTACTTGGAGGACTTCAATCTACTCTCTTCTACATGCTGCAAGATGGAGATGTCCAGAAGCGTAGTCTTCGACAGGACTAGCTATCCCCCTCTTATTCCGGCATTCTGCAGTTCAGTCCACTGATATGCCTCTTTACACATATACCCATGCATATGTAGTATAGTTCCTTGCTTGCGAGTACTTTGGATGAGTACTCACGGTTGCTTTTCCCCCTCTTTTCCCCTTTCTATACCGGATTGTCGCAATCAGATGCTGGAGTTCAGGAGCCAGACGCCACCGTCGACGACGACACCTACGACACTGGAGGTGCTTACTACTACGTGCAGGCCGCTGACGACGACCAGGAGTAGTTAGGAGGCCCCAGGCAGGAGGCCTTGCCTTTCCGATCGTTGCTACTTTGTGCTAGCCTTCTTAAGGCAAACTTGTTTAACTTATGTGTGTACTCAGATATTGTTGCTTCCGCTGACTCGTCTATGATCGAGCACTTGTATTCGAGCCCTCGAGGCCCCTGGCTTGTATTATGATGCTTGTATGACTTATTTATGTTGTAGAGTTGTGTTGTGATATCTTCCCGTGAGTCCCTGATCGTGATCGTACACATTTGCGTGCATGATTAGTGTACGGTCAAATCGGGGGCGTCACAAGTTGGTATCAGAGCCGACTGCCTGTAGGAATCCCCCTATCCACACTCCTTGGCCGAAGTCGAGTCTAGACATTACAAAACATTTTACTAACATGGCTGTGTGTCTTACGGGCCCACGTCGCCATTGGGTGGTATTAGGATCTTTTACTCCTCGACCTTTACTCTGGGACTCTGACATCTCTTCTATTCGGATTAAGTGAATTTTGCTAAATCTAACATTAGGATCTCGTTATCACTTTTACCTGGAGAGCCCCTTATTACTGATGATCGTCTGCTGCACGTGAAGACCCTGAAGATACTCTCCGCTGATAACCCGAGAACTTGTGTTCATCGCTTTTCCAATTCCCTTTCATCGATAAACTCTTATGGATAACCACGTATACTCGCCATTCATACAATATTTCCCAGTTGATCTTGTTATTGCAAGATACCCCGAAATTCTCTCTGTTGTTCCGAGAATCCTTTGAGCTTACTGCCTTGCTGTTCTTTGTCACCTGAATACCCCTACGGATAATTCTCGCACTTACCAAGTATCCGCTCATCCCCAGTTGATTCAAGTATTTCACAAAAGTGTTCAAAATACCATTCGATCTTCCGAAAATCCTCAGCAGCCTGTTGCTCTTGAAATTCTTGCTTACTAGCATTATGATTAATCCCATAAGTCTCGAAATCTTATTGGCACTCTTTGTCATTATCTTTTTGAGTCCATTGATTCAATATGTTGCGAATGCTCGCAATCCTCAATCAGATCCTAGAATTCATCCTTCTGGCTCAGACATCTTTAACATGAGCTGGATCTCGACCAATCAAATCGTCATTGATTGTACCCCTAAGGCTATTCAACTTATCCATCCCTAATCAGAGCATTGCTTCTGATCCCTTGTCTTGGAATTCATAATTCCTTTGCATTTGAGCTTGTGAGTTAGTCAGTTGTTTCTATAGTCTGATCTCCTTGCATTCTTCTTCCTCTGGTAGAGTACTGATGCTCACATCAGTTCCCTTGTGGACCACCAGACCCTTTTGTCGGATTTTATCCGACAATGTCCTCCATATTAAATAAGCTGGTGAGCTTTTCCTCGGATACATAATGCCTTTGGTAAATTGTATCCTCTGCTTTGTCAACCATGCTCTACTTTTGAGCTTGTGTTATTTAGTCCTGAAGTTTGTAGTATATCTTTCTACGATGCCCCGATGGGTTGAACCTATGCCTTCCTTAATCTGTGTGAACCCGAAAGATTTCGCGGGACATACTTATCTGGTATTGCACCAGGTAAAACTTTCGACAACTAATGTCATTATCAAAATACGAGAGGCGAATGGAAGGTTATGCATTGAAGAAGTGGGAGTCAACCTTGAACTTTGTGTTCATGCCCATGGACACGATGTAGATCGAATCATTAAAAGCTTCTCTTAAATTAATTATTCCCTTGGTATAAGTTCATCTTATATCTGGGATCTAGCCTTTTGCAATCGTGGTTCCGACCATGTTCTCCTTTAAATACCATTTCTCGTACAAGTTGAGCACTTGTCTTCTGCAGGGCAATACCCTAGTCCAACCTCTATTATGATCTACCTTTGAGTATTACCCCTGGTATCTCGGGGATATCTTACCATTGCACTACATCTTATAAACTTTGATGAAGTACTACCTTACCTTGTCTTTGTCACTTCATGGGCTCTGGGTTGTTTGTCAACCGAGAACACCGAATAGTGAATCAAGTCCGCACTCCGATTCAATAACTCTAGGTAATTTTCGTTGCTTACGAGTTTAATAATCATTAAGTCATTCCTAGCCTGATCGACTATATCATTAGCGTGCTAAATTTTAACTGTGCTACCTGGTCCTTAACCCCGGAACACAACTTTCGATGATGAGCTAAGCTTACGCCGATCTTCCTCTCATACCATTTCACCTGGAACAACAAGCTTGAGTTCAAGCGTGTGTCCTAATCATGGTTCCAATAACCGTCCGCTTCATTATTCCTTCGACTTGATGTCATCGCCGATCGATTACCTCTTCATAAATTCTCGCTACAAATGTGTCGTGAACATCGTCAACATTCTGAGCTCTTCCAGGATATCAATGGAATTCATGATGAGAAAGACCATCCTTGCCCTCGATGATTAGTATTATCATCGACCACTCTACTACCTTTCCTCCAACACAAACTTGTTCTAGTTTTGTGTTGTACCTTGATTTCCTTGCTATCTAGCTTATGATATGTTCTACCCTGGAGTATTACCATCTTTTAGGTCAAGAATGTCGTAAGAATCTCTCCACCTCGTATGACATCTTGGTACAGTGATACTTCTCCCCATCACCATTCTTTCTTGGTCCCCGTGTTGTTTCTAAAAGGAATACCGACCAATGGTCTGTGATGTGTAAATTCTAAACTTCTAGCAACCCTATTGCTTTGAAGTTATTGGTCTATAGTTTCATTCTACGTCTATGGCTTAATGAATCATCATTCGGACATTGTTTGTGCTACCTAGCCCATATTTCGGGTGCACTTTTCAACCAATGTTTAACTGTGTATGTTTTCCTCGAGCATACATCATTAAGTCATTCGATCTAGCTAATGTTATCTCCTTGTTCACATAGTGATGGAAATCCATCTTTTGGGAATCTCAATGGAGTGTCACTGAGTCAATCAGTCACCTCCTCACCTCTCCTTGATGTAATGATGAACCCTTGTCCGGAACTCGCTTCCATAGTTCATCTCCCGAGAATCTCCGCTGTCGTTTCGACAATTTGTGTTGCACCTTTCTTCTCAGGCATCCTGAGTCTGAGTTACCCTGACACCAATCAGATCTGAATCTCGGTCAGATATGATGGTTGGAACATATTTCCAAGAGTTATAACATTGGCCTATTTATGACTCGGTAAGGTGATGATACCCAGCACACCTGGCGGGAGGACATATTGTTATAAGCTTTCCTTTCAGCAAGGTTATCTATTCTTCCATGAGGAAATTGTAAGACTTACTCTATAAGTTGTTCCTGATGGATCCTTTTTGTTTCCAAATTCTGATCTTCACCTGTTGACCATGTCAATGCTATCTCAAAGCATGTCTATGGAACTCCGATTTTCAACAGGAACATTTGAAGCCCAATGCTAAATGTTTCCTGCTCAATTACCCAAACACCATTGTATGGGTAACGTCATGAAATTTTCTTTCCCGTACCTAAAGAGTTTTCTACATTATATCATGTCATGGATATCATGCTCTGCTTGTCCTTGGAAAGGATATAACCTTGAAATATGTGTTTAAACACATTTTCCTTTCCATTCTTCTGTTTAATCTGATAATCATATTTTCCTTTCCATTGCTTGGATTAACCTTTTTGGTGGACTATATGATCTAAGCAGTAATATTCTCCTACTTAGGTAAACACGTCGGTGTACGACTCTGTCAGTAAGACCCTGTTATTATTGTTGGTGACATTTCGGTAACCACCAATGGACGAGAACTTTGCCTAATGGTCCGCCTCGTTTCAACGAGCAGGAAAATGGTTCTCTTCGTCCCTCGCCCTTGGTACCGACGATGTTGCTGACATATAACTGACAGGCTACCCTCTGCCATGCCTTGCTATCATAATCGTGCAAGATGTCACCGCCCTTCCTACTTTTAACCCACATGGTGGGCCCATAACCCACAGTTCCACAGGATCGAAACCTGACTCTTATGTACACCCCCTGTTTCCAAGGTTGTTCCTCGCACATGGCCTCGTATGTAATTCACGAGCCACCTTCAGGTCTGATATCGGACACAATACTTATTCCCGTTGCTTTGACCCTTTCACGCCCTATAACAGGCATCGAACGATTGCCTGCCCGCTCGAAACTTCCCAGGTTACCTCCTTACTTTGCTCTCGATATTTTCTTAAGTTTCGATTCGAGGGTTACCTTTCGCCACCTTCCTCGATGCTGTCGACCCGATAGACAACCTTGTCGAGGCCCGTTCTCCCAGAATGCCCACCCCTTATTCTTTCGTAAGTACGATGGAGTTCCTGAAGAAAGGACGCCGACTTCATCATGATGACCGAAGCAGAGAAATGGAGACATCAATGTATTGGACCAGCCTCTTCCAGAAGTGCAAGCCAGGATGAGAAGACCCGCTAGATTCGTTACCAAACCTTCCCCCCTTACTCCCCTCTTAAATCTCGGGACGAGATTTCTTGTAGTGGAGGAGATTTGTAACACCCCGAGAATCATGCTACAGTAACTCCCTGTGATTAAGCTAATCATGTTGCTAAACAGGGCTTGATCACATTTGAATCACATTCCTTTTCAAACTCCTAGTTCAAACTTCAATTAAATTTAAAAGTGGAAAATAAAACTTTTCAAATGTCAAAACTAAAATGTTCTAAAAGTGACAAATAAATCATATGTAATATTGGTGGAGGAACCAAGTCTTTATAAAATGTTTAAAGGCACCAAACTAATTAAATCAGTAGCTAAAACCATTAATTAAATGCCTTTTGTATTTTGTAAAATATTAAACTATATTATTTTGGGATGAAACTTTTGTGGTTGTGACATATTTGGTAACAACAAATTAGGTGCCATTTTGGTATTTTGCTAAAACAAAATAAAAGAGAAACTAGAAATAAAACAGAAAGAAAAATAAATAAAAGGTAAAAAAAGAAAGCAAAAGGAAAAGAACCCCCCTCCCCGCTGGGCCTCGGCCCAGCTGGCCGTTGACCCACCCTAGCCGGCCCACTCCCCCTCCCCGGTCGGTTCTCTGTTCCCCCGACCCCGTCGCTACAGGAGGCTGGTCGCCGCCGAACCCCCTCGCCGGCGATGAACCCCGCGAGAGGATAAGGCTGCCACGCCCCGACTCCTCGGTCCCCTCTCCAATCCCCCTGGCGTCCCCATCCATTCCCCTCCTCCTCGCTCGCTCTCTTCCCTCCTCTGTCGCCCCAACGCCATCGCCGTGCCGTCACCGTGCTCGTGGCCACAAGCCTCCCCGGCGCTCGGGAGGAAGTCGAGGAGCACCGCCGTCCTCTTCTGCACCGTATGCAAGTGCTAGGTTGAGCCGGAGTGCCTCGAGACGTCGCCGCCGGCTTTCTTCCCCAACCACGGCCGTGGTCGTCCACCTCATCGATCTGCCTCGCCGGACCACCCCGCGCCCGCTTAGCACCTCTGCAGACCCCCTGTGAGCATCTCTCTCCTTCCCCTCACTCAACGCGCTCGATTGCGAGCTCTTGCAACTGATCCGCCATCGGCCGAAAGCTTGCTCCGCCGCTCACCTCGCCGTCGCGGCCACAGCTCACGCAGCTGGCGTTTGAGCACACCATCATGCTCAACATCTCCGTAGGATGCCGTAGCACCCACTAGCTCCTTCCCTCATGCCCCCTGCGTCTTCCCCCGTCAGTGCCGTGCTCTGGTCGCCGCCTCGGCTCATCGCCGGTGCCATTCCCGACCACCTCGGCACCTGCCGCTTGCCGCGCCCGACGCGCGCGAGCGTCAGCTCATCGTAGGACCTAACCACGCTCCAAATGGGCCACTGTGGCCGATTCCCGAAGCTCACCCGTGCGCGCCGCCGCCTCCGCCGCTCGCCGGTGCCGATTCCGGCCAAGTCCGGCGAAGCCCCGGCCACCACTGGATGCGGCGCTGCGAGTTCT
Source organism: Triticum aestivum (assembly GCF_018294505.1). Lineage (NCBI taxonomy): Eukaryota > Viridiplantae > Streptophyta > Magnoliopsida > Poales > Poaceae > Triticum > Triticum aestivum. Next base: position 576,381,634 of record NC_057814.1, on the reverse strand, counting down.
TTCGAATGGGCCTAGCCCCGTTCCTCCCCGAGCCCCGTAGCGCGATTCCGGCCAACTCCGGCGAGGGACCGCCGCTGTTTTGGTCGCCGGAGTTGCGCCGGCGCCGGCCGCCGACGTGGCTGGCCTGGCCCCACCCCCAGTGCCCCTGCCAGTGGCCCCACGGGCCCCAGTTGACTGGGTTGACCCGGTCAACTGCTGACTGGGCAGGCCCAGTCACTGACATGCGGGCCCCGCCGCAAAAATTAAAAAAAGAAAAGAAAAGAAAATGTTTTATAAATGAAAATAATTAATTAATCTAATCACTCACTGACAGGTGGGCCCAGTAGTTAATTAACTAAAAAACTAATTAGTTAATCCTCTGTTAACCCACTGTCTATGACAGGTGGGTCCCCCTTGTCAGTTTGACCAGTCAACCCGGACTGTTGACCGCTGACGTCACTCATACGTCATGCTGACGTCATATCCCTTTTTCTGTTAATTAAATAATTCCAGAAATTCAAATAAACTTTGAAAATTCATATCTTTTAAACCGTAACTCGGATGAAAATGTTTTCTATATGAAAGTTGCTCAGAACGACGAGACGAATCCGAATACGCGGTCCGTTCATCCACCACACCTCCCTAACCTATCCAACTAGCAACTTTCCCCCTCCGGTCCGTCTGTCCGAAAACGCGAAACATCGGGAAGACTTTCCCGGATGTTTCCCCCCTTCACCGGTACCACCTCATACCACGTTAGAACACGTCTAGCTCTGTCTATTGTCCTGTTATGCACTTGCTTGCTATGTATTTACTGTTTCCCCCCCTCTTCTCTCCGGTAGACTACGAGACCGACACTGCTACTGCCCAGTTCGACTACGGAGTCGACGACCCCTCCTACTTGCCAGAGCAACCAGGCAAGCCCCCCCCTTGATCACCAGATATCGCCTACTCTACTCTCTACTACTTGCATTAGAGTAGTGTAGCATGTTACTGCTTTCGATTAATCCTATTCTGTTGCATAGCCTGTCATTGTTGCTACAGTTGTTCCCCTTAACTGCTATCCTACTGCTTAGTCTAGGATGCTAGATTTCCATCAGTGGCCCTACATTCTTGTCCGTCTGCTGTGCCATACTATCGGGCCGTGATCACCTGGGCGGTGATCACGGGTATATACTATATACATTATATACATGACACATGTGGTGACTAAAGTCGGGTCGGCTCGTTGAGTACCCGCAAGTGATTCTGATGAGGGGGCTGAAAGGACAGGTGGCTCCACCCCGGTAGAGGTGGGCCTGGGTTCCTGACGGCCCCCGAGTGTTACTTTGAGGCGGAGCGACAGGGCAGGTTGAGACCGCCTAGGTGAGAGGTGGGCCTGGCCCTAGTCGGCATTCGCGGATAAACAACACGCTTAACGAGTTCTGGGTATTTGATCTGAGTCTGGCCATTTGGTCTATACGCACTAACCATCTACGTGGGAGTAGTTATGGGTATCCCGACGTCGTGGTATCAGCCGAAGCTCTTTTGACGTCAGCAACTGAGTGGCGCGCGCCGCATTGGACCGTAAGCTCGCGCTTGTATTAAGGGGGCTAGGTCTGCTTCCGGCCGCGTACGCAACGTGCAGGTGTGCATAGGGCGATGGGCCCAGACCCCTGCGCGCATAGGTTTAGACCGGCGTGCTGACCTCTCTGTTGGGCCTAGGTGGGGCTGCGACGTGTTGATCTTACGAGGCCGGGCATGACCCAGAAAAGTGTGTCCGGCCAAATGGGATCGAGCGTGTTGGGTTATGTGGTGCACCCCTGCAGGGAAGTTTATCTATTCGAATAGCCGTGTCCCTCGGTAAAAGGACGACCCGGAGTTGTACCTTGAGCTTATGACAACTAGAACCGGATACTGAATAAAATACACCCTTCCAAGTGCCAGATACAACCCGGTGATCGCTCTCTAACAGGGCGACGAGGAGGGGATCGCCGGGTAGGATTGTGCTATGCGATGCTACTTGGAGGACTTCAATCTACTCTCTTCTACATGCTACAAGATGGAGATGTCCAGAAGCGTAGTCTTCGACAGGACTAGCTATCCCCCTCTTATTCCGGCATTCTGCAGTTCAGTCCACTGATATGCCTCTTTACACATATACCCATGCATATGTAGTATAGTTCCTTGCTTGCGAGTACTTTGGATGAGTACTCACGGTTGCTTTTCCCCCTCTTTTCCCCTTTCTATACCGGATTGTCGCAATCAGATGCTGGAGTTCAGGAGCCAGACGCCACCGTCGACGACGACACCTACGACACTGGAGGTGCTTACTACTACGTGCAGGCCGCTGACGACGACCAGGAGTAGTTAGGAGGCCCCAGGCAGGAGGCCTTGCCTTTTCGATCGTTGCTACTTTGTGCTAGCCTTCTTAAGGCAAACTTGTTTAACTTATGTCTGTACTCAGATATTGTTGCTTCCGCTGACTCGTCTATGATCGAGCACTTGTATTCGAGCCCTCGAGGCCCCTGGCTTGTATTATGATGCTTGTATGACTTATTTATGTTGTAGAGTTGTGTTGTGATATCTTCCCGTGAGTCCCTGATCGTGATCGTACACATTTGCGTGCATGATTAGTGTACGGTCAAATCGGGGGCGTCACAATTGCCGACTTCCAACCATACTCGAACCTCATCGAGCTAGTGCATCAAGCTACCAAGGTGGAACGCCAAGTGCAAGATGACTTCAAGTATGCCAAGTCCTATGGCTTCTCCAACACCCAAGCTTCAATGACTCCAACACCTTCTACCTCAACCAAGCCATCTACAAGCAACGGCGACAAGTCAAGTTACAAGAAAACTTCGACAAGCTCAAGTCTTCCTCCTACCACAAGCAACTTCAAGCCGAAAGCTTCATCATCATCTACCCCAACCGATGAGACCATCAAGACAAGTTCCTTCAAATGCTTCACATGCGGCGGCCGAGGCCATAAGTCCTTCGAGTTCACAAACAAGCGGACCATGATCCTCAACGACGACCGAACCTATGACTCCATGAGTGAAGAGGAGATGGAAGCCCTTGAGCAAGTGGCCATGCACCGGCGTGTGAACGAAGAGGAAGATGATCAAGTCTTTTGTGACGAAGATTCAAGCCCCGCTCTCGTTGTCTCCAAGGTCTTGACTCTTCAACATCAACAAGACGAAGACCAAAGATGCCATATCTTCCACACCAAAGCCGGCATCAATGGAAGGTCCGTCACGGTCATCATCGATGGAGGGAGTTGCCATAACCTTGCAAGTGAAGAACTATGCTCCAAGCTCCAATTGGTCAAGATGAAGCACCCACACCCCTACAAGGTTCAATGGCTAAGCGACAACGGCACCATCCAAGTCGAGCACAGGGTACAAGTTTCTTTCAAGATCGGAGCTTACAAAGACACTTTGGAGTGTGATGTCCTTCCGATGACCGTTTGCCACCTCCTTCTTGGACGGCCCTGGCAATTTGACCGAGGTGTCATCCACAACGGGCGTACAAACCACTATAGCTTCAAGATGAATGGAAAGGAGTATGTGCTATGCCCTATGTCTCCAAGCCAAGTGATCGTGGGCAAGCAATCCACCCATCGTGGAGAGGATAGTGAGAGAGCGAACCACCAAAAAGAGAGTGAGCGCCACAAGCCAAAATCGAGTGCCTCCACAATGAGCGACAAGAAAAACTTAGTTCTATTTGCCACCAAACGTGAGATAAGAGAAGTTTGTGAGACCCCATCAAGTGTCATGCACTATGTCCTTTTGTGCAAAGACGAGGTGGCAAAGACTAACACTCATAATCCGCTTCCTCTAGTGTTTTCCAACTTGTTGCAGGAATTCGAGGATGTCTTTCCCAATGAGCTACCTCCGGGTCTACCTCCACTACGAGGCATCGAACATCGCATCGACCTCATCCCCGGAGCACCTCTTCCAAACAAGGCCCCATAGCGTGTCAACCCCGAAGAAACCAAAGAAATACAAAGGCAAGTAAAGCATCTCATAGATCATGGACATGTGCGTGAAAGTTTGAGTCCTTGTGCCGTTCCGGTCATTCTTGTGCCAAAAAGAGACGGTAGCTTTCGCATGTGTTCCGACTGTAGACCTATCAATGCTATCACCGTTTGCTATAGGCACCCCATTCCATGCCTTGACGATATGCTAGATGAACTTAGCGGTGCCACTATCTTTTCTGAAATTGATCTTAAAAGTGGTTACTATCAAATACACATACAAGAGGGTGATGAATGGAAAACCACTTTCAAAACAAATTTTGGTTTGTATGAGTGGTTAGTCATGCCTATGGGTTTATCGGAAGCACCCGGTACTTTCATGCGTCTTATGCATTATGTGTTTCGCCCTTATATTGGTGAATTTGTTGTTGTCTACTTTGACGATATCCTTGTGTTTAGCAAATCTCTCAAAGAGCATGTCACCCACCTTCGAACCATGCTACAAACTCTTCGAAACGAGCGTCTCTATGCTAATATGGAAAAATGCCTCTTTGGTGTTGATAAGCTTGTTTGCTTGGGTTTTGTAGTATCGTCTAAGGGTGTTCATGTTGATGAATCTAAGATCAATGCTATTAAAACTTGGCCCCAACCAACCAATTTGCAACAAGTGCGTAGTTTTCTTGGTTTAGCCGGTTTCTATCATAGATTTGTGAAGGATTTCAGCACCATTGCTTCACCTTTACATGCTTTGAGCAAGAAGAATGCACCTTTTGTTTGGGGACCATCCCAAGATACCGCAATCAATGAGCTTAAGAATTTGCTTACTCATGCTCCCGTGCTTGCATTACCCAACTTTGACAAACCTTTTGAAATTCATTGCGATGCTAGTGGTAATGGCATAGGAGGTGTGTTAACGCAAGAGAAGCGCCCCATAGCATACTTTAGTGAGAAACTTTCCGGAGCGCAACTCAATTATCCCATCTATGACAAAGAGCTATATGCTTTAGTGCGAGTTTTGCGTGAATGGGAACACTATCTTTGCCCTCATGAATTTATCATACACACCGATCATGAAATGCTAAAATATCTTAAGGGTCAAACTAAGTTGAACAAGCGTCATGCTAAGTGGAGTGAATTCATCGAGTCATTTCCTTATGTCATCAAGTATATTAAAGGCAGGGAAAATGTTGTGGCGGATGCGCTTTCCCGTATATGCATGCTTGTTACTAAACTTGAATTGAATGTCATTGGCTTTGAGCACATAAAAGACTTGTATGCGCATGATCCTACTTTTGCAATTCCTTATGCCAAATGTTTGACGCATACATCTTGGGAATGATATTACATCAAGGATGGTTATATTATGAGAGCTAACAAACTTTGCATCCTCGAGTCTTCTCTTCGTTTGTTGATTTTACAAGAAATCTCATGGAGGAGGACTAATGGGACACTTTGGACGCGACAAGACACTTGCTACGCTCTCCAGAACTATTTTTGGCCCAAGATGTTCCGCGACGTCAACCGCTTCACCAACCGATGCTCTACATGTCGCAAAGCTAAGTCCAAAGCTCAATCTCATGGCCTATATATGCCTCTTCCAATTTCGTACCAACCATGGGACGATATTAGCATGGATTTTGTGCTTGGTTTGCCTAGAACTAGGAATGGAAAGGATTCCGTGTTTGTTGTTGTGGACCGATTCTCTAAAATGGCTCATTTCATTCCTTGCAACAAGATAGATGATGCTTCACATGTTGCCAATATCTTTTGTAGGGAAATCTTGCGACTTCATGGAGTGCCAAAGACGATTGTCTCGGACTGCGACGTCAAGTTCTTGAGTTACTTTTGGAAGACCTTATGCGCCAAGCTCGGAATCAAGCTACTATTCTCCACGGCATACCATCCACAAACCGACGGCCAAACGGAGGTGAAGAACCGCACACTATCCACTCTTCTCTGCGTGCTAATCAAGAAGAACATCAAGGAGTGGGAGGAATGCCTACCCATCGCCGAGTACGCCTACAACCGTGCAAGACATTCGACTACCGACAAGTCCCCTTTCGAGGTCGTCTACGGTTTCAACCCGTTGTCCCCATTGGACATTCTTCCTCTACCTCTACAAGAGCGCACCAATATGGACGCGAGTGCCCGAGCCAACCAACTCAAGAAGATGCATGAAGATACAAGGCACACCATCGAGCGCCAAGTACAATGACTCGCGACCAAGCTCAACGTCAACAAGCAACCCATGATCTTCAATATTGGCGATCTTGTGTGGCTACACCTTCGCAAGGACCGCTTCCCGAACGAACGCAAGTCCAAACTCCTACCTCGCGCCGATGGAGTCTTCAAGGTGCTAGCACGCTACGACAACAACGCTTATAAGATCAACCTTCCAAGCGACAAGTACAACATGAGCGACGTCTTCAACGTCAAGGATCTCTCGCCCTACCATGGTGATGAAGATTTCGATCCGAGGTCGGATCTTTCACAAGGGGGTGGGGGGAGATGATGCAGAGCATCCCAAGGCCATCCCCATGGACCTACCATCGTCTCACCAAGTGCCTAGTGGGCCTATGACATGAGCATGTGCAAGAGCTCTCGAAACCGAGGTGACATCTCTCCTCTCACAATTCCACTTCGATGCACATGAGACGTGGCTACTACCTCAAACGGAGACATTGTGCATACTCAGGGACCTGGGAGATATCCATGGAGAGGCTAACGAGCAAGGCGGATCAGAAGGAGAAGATGGACGCGAAGATGAAGAAGAAGAAGGGCAAATCAGCAGAAGCCCGGATGATCCGGACCGCCGTCCGGATGATCCGGCCCCAGCCCGAACGATCCAGACCACGGCCCGGACGATCCGGCTAACTCACCCGAAGATACCCGAAGCTGCACCACGAAGCCGGATCATCTGGACAGAGTCCCGGATCATCCGGACTGAGCCGGACGTCTGGACCCCCATCCGGACATCCGGGCCGCCGACGCCGCCGCCCGCCTCTGCACCTCATCCGGATCACCTCCCGAACCATCCGGGTCCCTGAAGCCCGGATCATCCGGCTGTCCGTCCGGATCATCCGGACCACCACTTGCGTGTGCGTGTTGGGCCGAAGCCCATGTACCTCTTCACCCCATTTGCCAATATAAACGACCCCTCCATCACTTTTCTAGGGTTAGCAAAGGATTAGCTCATGTTTGTGTGAGAGCTTTGCTAATCCACCTAGTTACCTTCTCTTCGGAGATCGCACCTCCTCGGAGAAGATCCTTCCAAGCGGATTCAAGACCCCCTCTTGGGTGGCCTCATCAAGACCTCCTCTAGGAGAAGAACTGGTTACCTTTGTATGATCCTTTGTTGATCATGAATCTTGTATCTCCTCTCGTGTTTCGAGGATCTAGCACATGTGTGACCTAATCTCGTTGGTTTGAGTGTTTCTCTTGTGTCTCCCTATGTGATTTTCCCCTTGTGTTCTTCGTGTTCTTCGCGGGATCCGCTCCTTTCGTGAAAGATCGGCTGTATAGGGTTCCACCCTACATCAGAGAGTCTCCCACAAGCTTGGAGGAGGCTTTGCTAGTTACTTAATGCTTTGCCTGATCACCCTCTTAAGAAAAATGAAATACTTGATATCTTCTATAATGGTCTAACCAATGCTTCTAGGGACTTCCTAGATAGTTGTGCTGGTTGTGTTTTCAGGGAACGAACTATTGCTCAAGCTGAAGAATTATTGAATAACATATTGAAAAATTATGATGATTGGACTCTTCCCGAACCACCGGCTAAACCCACTCCAAAGAAGAGGGGCATATTATATCTCAGTCCTGAAGATATGCAAGAGGCAAAGAAATCTATGAAGGAAAAAGGTATTAAAGCCGAGGATGTTAAAAATTTACCTCCTATTGAAGAAATACATGGGCTTAATACACCACCACTGCCTAAGGTGGTAGAGGTAAATTCTTTAATGAAGTTCAATGATAATGAAAATCCTCACAATATGCATCCTAGTCAATGCTTTTATGAGTTTGAAAACTACATTAGAAAACAAGATCACTTCAATGCAAATGTTATGAAACAGTTGAAATATAACTCTGATATGATTGCTTGCTTGAGTGACTTGTTATTTAGAATTTCAGATGATGTTAGAGGTGTTGGAAAACATGCTTCTATGGTTCAAACTCAGTTAGAACAAGTTGCTAAATCACAAAGAGAGTTGCTTGATGAAATGAATAACAATATGCATGACTTTGCTGTTAGAGTTGCAACTAGAGGAGGTAAAATGACTCATGAACCACTTTATCCTGAGGGACACCCAAAAATAATTGAAAAAGACTCACAAAGAAACAACACCACTGCCCCTAGTCCTTCTAAAAAGAAAAAGAAGAAGAAAAATGATAGGACTTTGCATGCTTCTAGTGAACCTGAAATAGAGAAACCTCCTGATAATGATAATAAAACTTCTATCTCTGATGCTGAAACTCAATCTGGTAATGAACACCCACCTAGTGATAATGAAAAAGATAATGTTGATGTTCATGAAGACACTCAACCAAATAATGAAAGAGAACCAGATAATGATGTTGAGATAGAACCACCTGTTGATCTTGATAACCCACAACCTAAGAATAAAAGGTATGATAAAAGCAACTTCATTGCTAGAAAACACGGTAAAGAAAGGGAACCGTAGGTTCAAAAACCTATGCCTTTTCCACCCAAGTCAACTTAAAAGAATGATGATGAAGAATTTGAACGCTTTGCTGAAATGCTGAGGCCAGTCTTTTTGCGTACTCGCTTGACTGATATCTTGAAAATGCCTCCTTATGCAAAGTATATGAAAGACATCATTACTAATAAGAGAAACATACCGAAAGCTGGAATCTCCACTATGCTTGCTAACTATACTTTCAAAGATGGAGTACCTAAAAAACTTGGAGATCCGGGAATACCAGCTATACCTTGCTCTATCAAAAAGAATTATGTGAAAACTGCTTTGTGTGATTTAGGAGCTGGTGTTAGTGTTATGCCTTTCTCTTTATATAAAAGACTTGACTTGAATAAACTCACACCTACTGAAATATCCTTGCAAATGGCTGACAAATCAACTGCCATACCTATCGGTATCTGTGAGGATGTGCCCGTTGTTGTTGCTAATGTTACTATTTTGATTGACTTTGTTATACTTGAGATGCCTCAGGACGACAACATGTCGATTATCCTTGGTAGACCCTTCTTGAATATTGCAGGGGCTGTTATTGATTGCAATAAAAGCAAGGTCACTTTTCGTATTAATGGTAATGAGCATACGATGCACTTTCCGAAGAAACAATTCCAAGTGAATGGTATTAATGTTATTGAAAAATCTCTAACAATCACTATTGGAAGTTTTCAAATACCTCTACCTACTGTCAAAAAGAAATATGAAATGCTTATTGTTGGGGACATTCATATCCCCATAGAGGTAACTTAGTGATTTACGAAAGTTCTTCGGTTTCATGCTAATCGAAACTGGTTGTTAATAAGACCTGATCAACCGTATTAATGAATCATTTTTGAGCGGTATGAAGTTGATGAATTTAGTAAGCACTACCTTCTGTCCCTACATTTTGTTTTCTGTTTTTACTAGTAAAATAAAATAAAATGCCATGTTTAGTCTGTTTTCTGAATTTCCCGTGCAATAAAAAAATGACCCAAAAATAAAAGTGCTCAGAATGCCCTGAAAATTTTATACGATTTTTTCTGAATATTTCTGAATTTTTGGTGCAAATAATACCAGAGGGAGGTGGATTGATACGTCTCCAACGTATCTATAATTTGATTGTTCCATGCTGTTTTGTTATCAATCTTGGATGTTTTATAATCATTTATACTCATTTTATATCATTTTCGGTACTAACCTATTGACACAGTGCCAAGTGCCAGTTGTTGTTTTTTCCATGCTTTTTACATCGCAGGAAATCAATATCAAACAGAGTCCAAATGCCCCGAAACTTTACGGAGAATTTTTATGTGCCAGAAGGAAGAAGTTGGGCCCTGGTTGCACCTGGGGGGAGTCCCGAGGAGGGGACAACCCACCAGGGCGCGCTAGGAGGCCCTGGCGCACCCTGGTGGGTTGTGCCCACCTCGGGTGCCCCCTGGACCGCCTCTTTGCTCTGTAAATACCCCAATATTCTAGAAACCCTAAAAGCGTCGACAAAATATTCATCTAGCCGCCGCAGAGTCCAGAACCACTAGATCCAATCTTGACACCATCACGGAGGGGTTCACCATTTCCATTGGTGCCTCTCCGATGATGCGTGAGTAGTTCTTTGTAGACCTGCGGGTCCGTAGTTAGTACCTAGATGGCTTCCTCTCTCTCTTTTGATTCTCAATACAACGGTCTCTTGGAGATCCATATGATGTATCTCTTTTTGCGGTGTGTTTCTTGGGATCTGATGAACTTCGAGTTTATGATCAGTTATATCTTTTTATATCCATGAAAGTTATTTGAGTTTCTTTGATCTCTTATATGCATGATCTCTTATAGCCTCGTATTTATTCTTCGATATTTGGGTTTTGTTTAGCCAACTTGATCTATTTATCTTGCAATGGGAAGAGGTGCCTGGTAGTGGGTTCGATCTTATGGTGCTTGATCCCAGTGACAGAAAGGGAACCGACACGTATGTATCGTTGCTACTAAGGATAAAAAGATGGGATCTATATTTGCCGCAATAGATAAACGGATCTTGTCTACATCATGTCATCGTTCTTATTGCATTACTCCATTTTTCCATGAACTCAATACACTAGATGCATGATGGATAGCGGTCGATGTGTGGAGTAATAGTAGTAGATGCAGGTAGTAGTCGGTCTACTAATCTTGGACGTGATGCCTATGTAATGATCATTGCCTGGATATCGTCATAATTATTCGAAGTTCTATCAATTGCCCAACAGTAATTCGTTTACCCACCGTTTTCTATTTTCTCGAGAGAAGCCACTAGTGAAACCTATGGCCCCCGGGTCTTCTTTCTCATATATTTGCCTTTGCGATCTACTTTTCTCTTGCATTTATTTTCAGACCTATTAAACCAAAAATACAAAAATACCTTGCTGCGTTTTATTTCTATTTATTTTATTTGGCGTTCGATCTATCAATCTACTACAATTTACCTCACGTCCGTTTGCCTATCTTGAGGCGCCGTACCTCGGAAGGGATTGACAACCCCTTTAACACGTCGGGTTGCGAGGATTTGTTATCTGTGTGCAGGGGCTGTTTACATTGTGTTGCTTGGTTCTCATACTGGTTCGATAAGCTTGGTTTCATTTCTGAGGGAAAGACCTACCGCCGCTGTGCTGCATCATCCCTTCCTCTTTGGGGAAATACCGAAGTAGCTTCAAGCGACATCAAAAGGAATTTCTGGCGCCGTTGCCGGGGAGGATATTCAACATAACCAGGTTCGTAATGACAAATCTCATCTCCTCACAATTTATATTATTCGCCAGTTGCCTCTCGTTTTCCTCTCCCCCACTTCACAAAAATTTGCCGTTTTATTCGCCTCTCTTTTTCCGTTCGTCCTTTTCTTGCCGGATCTGTTTTTGAGTGCAATCTTGTTGTGTGGTCACCATGACTCAACAGAACACCAAGTTATGTGATTTCTCAAATACCAACAACAATGATTTTATTGGCACTCCGCTTGCTCCTCCCGCCACTAGTGCGGAGACTTGTGATATTAATACTGCTTTGCTGAATCTTGTTATGAAAGACCAATTTTCCGGTACTCCTAATGAGGATGCCGCGTGCCATCTTAATACCTTCATGGAATTATGCGATATGCAAAAGAAAAAGGATGTGGACAATGATGTGGTCAAGATGAAATTATTTCCTTTTTCTTTGCGTGATTCTGCAAAAATTTGGTTCTCTTCTTTGCCTCGTAATAGTCTCGATTCTTGGGAATAAGTGCAAAGATGCTTTTATCACTAAGTATTTTCCGCCCGCAAAAATTATTTCCCTTAGAACCCAGATCATGAATTTCAAGCAACTTCAACATGAGCATGTTGCACAATCTTGGGAAAGGATGAAAATGATGCTAAGGAATTGCCCAACTCATGTTGCACAATCTTGGAAAATGATGCTAAGGAATTGCCTAACTCATGGGTTAAATCTTTGGATGATCATACAAAATTTTTATGCGGGGTTGAATTTTGTTTCTCGTAATCTTTTAGATTCTGCCGCGGGTGGAACTTTTATGGAAAATACTTTGGGTGAAGCCAGGAAATTGCTTGATAATATCATGGCAAATTATTCACAATGGCACACCGAAAGAGCTCCTACTAGTAAAAAAGTAACTCGGTTGAAGAAATTTCTTCTTTGAGTGATAAAGTTGATCCTCTAATGAAATTGGTTGCTAGTAAAAGTGGTCCTATTGATTTTAATGATATGCCTTTGTCTACTTTGATTGAGCAAAATAGTGATGCCATCAATGTGAATTTATTTCTCGCAATAATTTCAACAACAATGCTTATAGAGGTAATTTTAATCCTAGGCCTTTTCCTAGTAATTACTCTAATAATTATGGTAATTCCTGTGGAAATCAATCTTACAATAATAATATGAATACATCTGATCCTGAGAATAATATTAAAGAATTTATCAACACGCAAAAAGTTTTCAACACTTCTATAGAAGAAAAGTTGAATAAGATTGATGATTTGTCTAGAAGTGTTGATAGAATTGCTCATGATGTGGAAAATCTCAAGTTGAAAATTTTTGTGCCTAAAGTTGATGAATCAATAAAAGCTCTTTATGTTTCTATGGATGGAAGTTAGAAAAGAACTGCTATGCTTAGTGCTAAAAGAGAATTCTTAGAGAAAGCTTTTTCTAGTGATTATTCTTGCAAAAATGATGAAGATCATAAAATGATTGGTGTTTCTTCTATTGATTCCTTGTTTAGTAAAATTAAGATTGATGAAAAAGGGACTGGAGAAGAGTCAACTTTAGGTAGAAGGCGTCCCAATATTTCGGAGGGTGAACATCTTGTTGAGAAAATTAATGAAAGTGGGTATGGAGAGGTCAAAAATTTAGCTAGTGATGCACCTACTCTTTTGGATTAAAAAGACTTTAATTATGATAGTTGCTCTTTGATTGATTGTATTTCTTTGTTGCAAGCCATGTTGAATTCACCCCATGCTTATGAACAAAACAAAGCTTTTACTAAACATATTGTTGATGCTATGATGAAAGCTTTGGAAGAAAAGTTGGAATTAGAAGTTTCATATCCTAGAAAATTGCATGATGAATGGGAACCTACCATCAAAGTCAAGATTGAAAATTATGAGTGTTTTGCTTTGTGTGACTTGGGTGCTAGTGTTTCTACAATTCTGAAATCTTTACGTGATGTGCTTGGTCTTACCAATCTTGAAGAATGTTCTTTGAATTTGCACTTGGCGGATTCTACTATTAAAAAGCCTATGAGAAGAATTAATGATGTTCTTATTCTTGCAAATAGGAATTATATGCCCATAGATTTTATTGTTCTTGATATTGATTGCAATCCGTCTTGTCCAATTATTCTTGGTGGACCATTTTTACGCACTATCGGTGTCGTGATTGATATGAAAGAAGGCAATATCAAGTTCAAATTTCCTTTGAGGAAGGGTATGGGACATTTTCCTAGAACAAAAATTAAGCCACCTTATGAATCAATCATGAGGGCATCTTATGGATCTCGAACCAAAGATGACAAAACTTAGATCCTTGCCTCATGCCTAGCTAAGGGCGTAAAACTATATCGCTTATTGGGAGGCAACCCAATGAATAAAATTTATTTTTCCTTTTTCCTTTCTGTTCTTGTGTGTTTACAAAATTATGCTACTCGTATGATTGTGTTTTGTGTGTTTTAATTAGTGTTTGTGCCAAGTAAAGCCTTTAGGATCTTCTTGGGTGATAGTTGTTTGATCTTGCTGAAAAATAGAAACTTATGCACTCACGAAAATAATTTTCATAAATCACATAAACGTGCTTTTACCCTGATTCTTTTTGCAGAAGATCAATATGCAAATTACCCTAGTCGTTTTTCAGAATTGTTGGGGTTACAGAAGTATTCGAAATTGTCAGATGAGTACAGACTATTCTGTTTTGACAGATTTTGTTTTCTTTGTGTTGTGTGCTTATTTTGATGGCTCTATGGTTTTCTTTGTTGAGTTTTTGCCATAGAAAAGTTGGAATACAGTAGATATAATACAAAAACAAAATATGAATTAGTTTGATACATCACTTATAGTAGTGGTTTGCTTTCTTTTACTAACAGATCTCACAAAGGTTTTGTTGAGTTTTGTGTGGTTGAACTTTTCAGGTTTTGGGTTATCTTACGATGGATGAAAGAAGGATAGAAGAGCCTAAGCTTGGGGATGCCCCGGCATCCCAAGATATTATCCAAGAATGAGCAACCAACTAAGCTTGGGAATGCCCCGAGTGGCATCCCCTCTTTCTTCTAACAACCATCGGTATTTTACTCGAGACTATATTTTTATTCGTCACATGAGGTGTGTTTTGCTTGGAGCGTCTTGTATGATATGTGTCTTTGCTTGTGTTATTTTGTGTTTTAAGTCATCAATCCTTGCTGGACACACCTATTTGAGAGAGCCAAAATTATATCATGACTTGTTAGAATTGCTCGCTGTGCTTCACTTAAATCTTTTATGAGCTAGGACTTGCTCTAGTGCTTCACTTATATCTTTTTGAGCACGGTGTGCTTAGTATATTTGAAGAAATGCTCTCTTGTTTCACTTAAATTTATTTGAGAGTTAGTAAATTTTGAAGAAATTCTCTCTTGCTTCACTTAAATTATTTTGAGAGAAAGAAAATTTGTTATGCTCATGATCTTCACTTATATTTGTTTGAGCTTATGGAAAGCAACACATAAAAATGGGTTTTTTACATCTGTGCCCCTGGTTCCTTAGCCATACTCATTCATCCCCACGTTCTTAACTTTTTCTCACATTTCCCCACTCCCTTGCCCGAAACCCGCAGAACTGGTCACAAACGGTGGATGCCGTCGGGTCAATGCTTTGACCGTTAACTCTGACGAGTGGGGCCGCGCTGACTGTGTCGCCCGTTGGACCCGATGAGTGGGGTCGCGTCGGACGGTGCCACTGTTCACCCGTTGGGCCGTCGTTAGACTATTGGGCCGTGCGCGGGCCGCAATGCCAGAAGCCTGTTATGGATGCACGACATGTCTAGCTAGCCTGCTATGCATGCACGTAGGTAGCCTACCTGCATGTGCCGCTGCCCGCCGCCACGATGCACTGACCGGCCTCTTTTTCATGGGAGCCACTGCCGCTGGTTCGTCTCATCTCCCACGCGTGTCTCCTCGATGTAGATTAGTTTCACACTTTTTGATCCACCCGCATCTATTCAACGTGGCAATTAAAACCCGTTGGCAATTAAAGCGGCATATCGATCGATCGACGCGGCTCGTTTGAACGTAAGCGCGGCCGGTGCCACTCCCCTTCCCTTCCCCTTTCCCTATTTAAACCACCACCCCTCCACCTATTCTCCACACATCCATTTGCGCCGCCCCCTTCTCTTCTTCACCCAAACCCAGAACACTCTCAAAGCGAGGCGAGGATGCAGTACAACGGCCCCACCTTCCAGCTCCCACCAACCGTGCCGGAGAGACGATATCCGGCCGGCGTCATCGTGGAGAGGACGCTCCGCGTGTGGGTGTTCTCACGCTGGAGGGGTGCAAGGGGGTTTGCCCAGTGGTTCCTCGGTGCGGGCTTCGCCCACCTCCCGGCGGGCTCACCGGTGATGTTCCGACTGGAGGAAGTGCGCCCAAACTCCAGGACTCCGCCGATAGGGCTCACCATCACCTTCACCAACAAATTTGATGCGTGCTACCTCCTTGGCAAGGTGTTTTGGTGTGGATGTGAATTCATGACATTCACAACCCACAACATCTTCACAAACTCCGACTGCATCTTCCTCACCCACGACGGTATGCACAGCCTCCCCTACTACATCGGCGAGGACGACATGGAGAGGAGGAGCAGTGAAGAGGAGGCGCAGTGAAGATGGTGGTGAAGGCCTGGTCTTGTGAGCTTGTCATGCCCTAGGGTGTTAGGGCTTTTTATCTTTTATATATTTCTATCTTAATTATGTCGTTGGTTGTACCGTGAACTTGTTATCTCTGTCGTGTTATCCCGTAACAACTATGTTATGCTTGCTACCCTTATTTGATATGTCATTGGTTATCTGTGTTTTGCTTGCTATTTTTATCTTATTTGACGTGAGATATCGCTAGATGGATATGGTGCCGTATGCAAGCCCTTATGCTAAATCAATCGATGAAAGGGTATCGCTCAATGAAAACCAGCAAGTTTTGGGGTTAGCCTTGTAAAAATGGTTGGAGGGTAGCCCATTCGTCTTGTTATATTCATGGTGTGTACTTGTGTAGGTCAAGTTTAAATGGCCCATTTAGAGTAGGGTCAACTTTTCGCACGCGCGGATAATGGACTAGTTGAAGTGTAAAAAAGGAAACTAAAGCTAGAAAAATGAGCCATGTTGATGTTCAAAAGAAGAAGAAAAAAAGCTATTTTTTTGAATTGTTGGTGGCCCTATTCCATATATTGAATGAACAAAAACAAGCTAATTTTTGAATAGTTTGTGGCCTATGCTATGGTTTAGGGCACCCTCTGTTTTATATAAGAAGTATGCTATGGTTGCTATTTTCTATTTTATGGATGTATGCTTGCTACGTGAGATATCGGTAGATGGATATGGTGCCGTAGCCGAGCCCTAGACATGCTCCCTAGATGGATATGGTGGCTAATGGTGCCACCGGACTTTATTTTAGACGTGGTTTCAGATGCATATCATGATCTACATAATTAAGTCTAACATGCTCTTAATAACAAAAACAAAAATTCGTGTATACAATATTTGTATTTTTATTGCAACAAAAACATGTTTATAATACCCGCATGTCAAAAAATCAAAGTGTTGTGCCGTAGGCTATATACAGAAGGAAAATTCCACGATATGTACAAATAAATTTGACATGGGCAAGTCCAACAATAAAAGGGGATTTACCATGGCAATAATCAAGGAAAAAAATAGAGCCAGCGCGTGCACTATTTTCTAGGCCTCTTTTATCTCTGTGGGCCTTCGGCACTCAACGCAATGATACGACCCAATGCAATTTGGGCCCTAGAACTATGTTTTTTTCTACGGTTTGTGTTGTCTGACGAAACTGAAGAAACTGAAAGTGTACAAAACTGAAGAAACTGACATGATCCACAAATTAAGCAACACAGAGCATAGAGCACATGATCCACAAATTAAGCAACACAGAGCATAGAGCACATGATCCACAGATTAAGCAACACAGAGCATAGAGCACATGATCCACAAATTTATCCAAATCCTAGAGCACATGACACCACACTAATAACATCTCTAACGAGTGATGACCAGCAAGTAAGCAAATCCTAGAGCAACTACACAAAAATAAAAGGGATAAAATCCTAAAGCTATAAGATTCGCCTGCTTGTTCAATTGAACCATCTGCTTCAAGTTCTTGTTCATCTTCTTTAATTCCCCCTTCAGATCTGCATCCCCAACTGTCAGAGCAGCACTTTCAGAGACCAAATTTGTTGGTGCTGATGGTAGATTGAGCTCTCGGGTTGGGGCCCCATTGAATTGAATCCGCTTAACGTAGTCATCCAGGCATTCAAAATGTGTGCATTTCTTCACGATCTGAAACGAAAACAGGAACCCTAAATCCCAGATCGAAAAAAATTAAAAGAAAATAATAAAAGAAATCAGAGAAAAATCATGAGACCTAACCTGCCCCTCTGGCTTGCTCCCGCATTTCACGAACTCGCGCCCATAGTTGCCATTCTTGACCTCCTTCGAAGTCATCCGTATCAGTGGTGCGCTACGTGGGCAGTCAGGACATCGCTCCATGGGAAGTGGACCATATTGGATCCATGAGGGGCGGGAGGCTGAAGTGGAGCTCGACATATCGCCCAAACTCGCCGAAGAAGAAGAAGCAGAGGAGTGGCTCCTCTTGTCACCGGAGAAGAAGAAGCAAAGGAGGGGTGGGTCCTCTCGTTGTTGTAGAATAAGCACCAGAAGAAATGGGAGGCACAACCAACAAGTCTCGCGGATTGCCTCTCGCGGATCGCCCCACGATCCAACGATGTGGAGCCGTCTATGTGATCCAAAGGCGCGGAGCCTGCACGCAGCCTGTCCTCGGAATTCCTTCTAGAAGACCACATCCGAGGGCTGTCGCTTGGCGCTAGGGTATGATCGGACGGCTGACGTTCAGAGCTAGGGTTAGGCGAAACCCCGCGGGGTTTAGAGGTGTTTTTGAGCTGGTCAACGGGGTTTCCAAGGATTTGACTGAGCATAACTAGTTAAAAAAAATCAAAAAAATATGAAACCTTCGTCGTTCGTCGTTTTATAAGACACACTAACGAGGAAAAATACTAAACTTGGTATACGGACATTTACAAAAAAACCTAGCTAGCACGATCGAGGTCAAATGAGCACCATTAATTTTAAAAAAATCAAAAAAATATAAAACCTGTGCATAATGTTGTCTTGTGTGACATGTTACCCACTAAAAATCATAAACTTTGTCTATGGACATTTTCATGAAAAAACCTTCACACATATGAGCTATCATGTACAACGTTTCATAGAGACCAAGGAGAGGAGGTAGGGTTCCCTTCGGTTTTTGAAAATTAAAAAGAAATTCAAAAAATCTCCAAAGCTTGATTTCAAAGTGAATAAGAAGGATCTGAACTTAGTTTTCCATTTTCATATTTTAAACGTGTTTTTTCATGGTTTCCTATTAAAGTATATTTGTTTAAAAAAATGTAAAAATAGAAAGATTAATTCAATAAATAGTGATTCTTCGAATCTACACTATATAGATTGAATAGGTGTTAATAGAAAATATTTGGCTCATTTGGAGTAGGTCCAAGAAAAACTTGATTAAAAATGGGGCTGATACCCTAGCTTGGGAGCTCATTTGGAGCACATTCTCATGACTACAAGTTTTACCATGCAAAAGAGATCGAATTGATCACCTAATGTTTATAATAGTTCAACAAACTTTGCAACTCATGCCACATGGGAATGGACTTCAAGTGTTGGTTCAAATTCAAAGTTTGCCTAAAATTCAAATTCTACCTCAAATTTCACATCAAATTACAAATAGAATCATTACACCTTAGAAGTTTTCACCCTTATTACAAATCCTTAAAGTTCAAAGTTTATGACTTCCATTCAAGTTCAAATTCAAATTCAAATCTTTGCCTTGCTCCTTGTGTTCCAGGATGGTTTAACTGTCTTGCTTCTGGTATCCCTGGCTGGGATATTTTGTGCTTTTGAAAGCTTTGTCTTGTTGCTTCTGATCTTCACTTCTGGTGGTGGCGGTTCTGCTGAGCTTTGACTGACCGAGCAAGTGATGACCAGTTGACGGTCATCTATGGGTTCACTCATCCTTAAAGGAACTTCAGACAAAATAACTTCCTCCTCTCTTATAGCTTCAAAACCTTCATAAGCCATGGTTTCAAATTCTGCATCAGATGATGGTTCAACCGATGAAGTTTCTTCCTCTCTTGGTCTTTTCTGTCCCGTGCCTCTAATTAACCTAGACCTGGGTCAAATTGAGCTTAGTCATCGATAAAAAGAGAACAAATGCAAAAAAGGGGAAATGTTGCACACGTACCTCGCTGCTATTTCAGTTTCTTCATTCTCCTCTGCTACTGCATTCTCCTCTATACTTGCTGCATTCTCCTCAGCTGCTGCATTCTCCTCTAAACTTGTTGCATTCTCCTCTACTACTGTATTCTCCTCTGCATTTGCTACTGCCCATTGTTCCTCTTCTCCAAATGATGCATCAACTGGATTGGTACAACGCCTAGCAATATGCCCTAGGATACCACATCTTTTGCACTTACGTTGTTTTTTTACGCGGCCCTCTTCACCAGCTCTTATCCTGTTTTTCCTTGGTCTTCCTGGTGGTCTAGTCAGTACAGGAGAACAGAGTTTGAACCCTGGGTCTACTATGTTCCATTGGTCTTTTCCCAAGAGTGCAGGCACATTTTCAGCATAAGCAGCCCTAAATTTGGCAACAGAGAAATATTCAGAGCAATACTGATCAACTTCACCATCTTCACCTCCAATAACAATCATGAGATGTAGGGCATGTATGCACGGCTTCCCGTGGATCTGCCATTGCCTACAACTGCATTCATTAGTTGCAAGGTTCACTGGATATCTCCATTCCCTATTTTTACTATCTGTGTATGTCACCTCAGACTCATATGTCGACGGTCGAATGCATTTCATCCTTAGTCCTCTTGCCTTGGCATGCAATGCCTTAATCAGAGATGGGAGCATAAGATGGCCAACATATTGTGTTTCTGCAATTCTTTTATGAAGAGCCATCTTTATCATGATCATCTCCCTGATCTTATCAAATGCTTGCCACAACAAAAGCCCTTTCACTGACTTGAACTTTGCATTGAAACACTCAGCAAGGTTATTGGTCACATAGTCTACTTTGCAGATTTCATTGAAGTTGCTTCTTGACCACAACTTTCCATGATGTTCATCCATGTACTCCTTCACCAAAGGATTGTGAGCATACAACACTCTCAAATGGTGCTCATGCTTCCTCAAGCTGCATGTGTATGATGCTGGCCATAGGTTCTCATCATAAACTTTGCCTGTGAATTTCTTTTTAAAATTCTGCGCTAGGTGTCGCATACATTCCCTATGTTCCACTCCAGGGAATACAATTTCTACTGCAGTTTCTAAACCCTTGCAAGCATCTATGTGTATAACTAAACCTGAGGGTGTACCTATAATGTTGCGCAACTGCTGTAGAAACCAGACCCAACTCTCCTCGGACTCTACCTCCAACACACCAAATGCAACTGGGAATAGCCAGTTGTGTCCATCAACTGCAGAAGCTGCTGCTAGCTGGCCTCTCCATCTTCCATTCAAAGCAGTTCCATCAACAGCCAAATAGGGCCTACAACCATTCAGAAACCCCTGCCAGCAAGCCTTGAAACAAACAAAAGCCCTCCTGAAGCACTCCTTTTCCACTGCCTTCCCTTTTAATTTGTACTTAACTGTATGCTTGTCAATCTCTACAACACTCCCTGGACTAGCCGTCTCCACTTCATCTTTGAAGGTGTAAAGCAACTGAAAACTCTCATTCCATGGACCATTAATCCTATCAAGAGCCCTTTCCTTAGCATAGAAAATCCTCATGTAAGGTATATTAATCTTGTACTTCTCAAATAGCTTCCCATGGAGTGCTGTTGGACCAATTGTTGGTGTTTCCCTCACCCAATCCAAGATTGCATCTGCCACCACCTAGTCTTTGCAAGCTTAGATTTGTCCTTTCCCCCTCCCCCTACAGGTGGGCAAGTGTGCCCGTGTGGGTTGCTTTTTATCTGAAACAAAATGAAAAATGATGTCAAATACAATTAAGAAACAGTACACATGATCTGGATATATAATGGATAAATAATCTGATAAAAGATTCTGTTGTCACTACAAAAAATACAATTCCGTGATGATACGTGTTTGTCACTGTAGGTTGCGTTTTTTGTCATGCATGTACATCCATGACGATTTTATGACAGAATCAAGATAGTCATACCTGTGCTGTCGTAGAAGTGTTCCATGACATTACCAAAATTATCATCACGGAAGTGTCCACTTCCATGATGATAAATCGCACGTCATAGAAGTGCTTTCGTCAAGGGTGACCGACACGTGGCATCCACCGTAACGCGATGCCGTTAAGCTATCGGGTCCGGTTTTGGATCCAATAACCCGCTAACAGCCACGACCAATGCCGATTTTCCACGTGTAAAAGTATGGTTGGCCGACGGAACCATGCGTCAGCTCCGCGTTGGCACAGGTGTCACTCCTCCAACGGTCGAGATGGGCCTATGATATGTTGACACGTGGATGGGCCCAAAAGTTGCCCATAAAATTTAAATGGGCCGGCCCAACTAAAGGCCCACAAGATTTGGTGGACCATAATGGGCCGGCCCAGCTAAAGGCCCACAAGATTTTGCAGACCATAATGGGCTAGCCCAGCTAAAGGCCCACAAGATTTAGCGGACCATAATGGGCCAGCCTAGCTAAAGGCCCACAAGATTTTGCAGACCATAATGGGCCGGCCCAGCTAAAGACCCAACATTCTCAGTTAAGGCCCGTACGGCTAGTGTCAAATCGGCCCGTCAACGACCTGTCCTAAACTTGTCATCATCGCGGCCCATGGTCACTTCTGGCCCGTTAATAGTCTGCTAAGTATATGGGCTGAATTACGGCCCGGTGTATTTCCGGCCTGTTAAAGGTCTTGCTTCATTTGGGCCCATTTACAGGCCATTGATACTTTCGTCCCATAAACGACCGTGAAGGATTTGGGTCATATTCGGCCATGTCTAACATTTGGCCTGTTAAAGTCCCACTATAGATTTGGGCCACTTTCGGCCTGTTAACGTCGGACGAAATCCATGGGCCATATGTGGCCCAACGTCACATCGGGCCCATTAACGGCCCATATAAAAATGACGATAATCTAGCCCGACCGAACTTCCAGCCTGTTAAAGGCCCGTGTATTAGGTCGGCGCATTTACGGCCCGTTGGAATTTTGGCCTGTGAAAGATCCGCATCATAAATGGGCCACCATTTCGGCCTGCTAAGACCAGTGGGTTATTTGGCACAATCAGGGCCCAATCTCACTTTCAGCCTATTAAAGGCCCATGTTTTTATGGGCTCGAGATATTTACACCTGTAAACGGCCTATTGTTACCAAGGGCCCAAATTATGTTTAGGCCTGTTAAAGGCCCACTATGGGCACAGGCCTACCAGAAAAATATGAAAGCTTATGCTGATTTAGGCCCAGATATTTTTAGTGGGCTACATGGAAATTTCGGCCCATAATCGTTTTTAGCCCAATTGGAATGGGCCCGACGAATGTTGGCATGTTGGGCTCCTACGAAGCTTTCGGCCGAATACATTACTAAGATAAACCTACACTATACAAAAATAGCGTCGTAATTACTGCAGCCTTTGCCAACATCATAAATGTTGTATCACAACAAAATAAATTCCAGCCATACAACAAAAGGCCTGTTGGCATAAAGTTTATAGTCCTTGCAGATAAAAGCACCATCAGATGTATAGAAGCACATATCATTTGACCTGAGTGCTAATGTTTCAGGCTGTAGAATATGATGGAGCAGCACGATCTTCACCTTTTTTTGCCATTGCTCTTGAACAACGAAGCGAGTGTCTGATAGTCTGGTTTCAAAACCATCCATATCTTGGCGACATTTGTCAACCACTATTCTTGTTTCCAAAACGACGTCCATTAGGGATTGGACTTGTGTCTGGAGCACAGATATATCACTCTGTCTAGCAGGAAGATTTTGTTCAGTAGTCGATTTGGACGAGGTTACCTTGACAACCAACCCAGAATTGCGCAAGAAGGTGCTTTTTGCACTATTAGTGGAGAGATACTGACGCACTGCAGCAAGAGGTGACATTGTGCCTGTGGTAGCATCGTCACCTTCAGGTGGTTGTGGCTGTTCAATCATTTGTTCCATAGCTTCCTGAAAGTTTGAACTTGTAGATTAGTGTACCAGATAAGTTACTAATGAGACAAAAACAAACAAAGTAGGTTACACGTGTATACATAACTTATTTTGGTGAACTACTGTAATACATTAGCATGTATTGTAGTGCCAACTACATAATAAAATCACTTTCGGAACATATGTCCATGTAGCATGCCTACTGTATTGTCTATTTCCTCACATTCGTTGACATCTAAGGATAAAGAGACATGGTTTAAAGTAGGATGAACATAGTATGAAATCATTCATATCATGGGCAAACAGATATAAAACAAACATGCTATTTTATCATTGTGTGCACACGTGAACATAACAACTAGATTACAGATCAAGACCAAAAGAATATCCTTCATCTCTTTTAAACCATGTAAGGTGAAATGATGCGTTAAGACAACTGTTTATAAAAGTGAACAGAGTAACTGACATTGGCTGCAAACCAAGTAGTTAAATGAACACATCACAATACCAATCAGTTCAAAGGCTGGAGGAGTAAGGACTTACAATAGTGGCTTGAACTTGTGTGCTCATGCCCTTCATCTTGCTGGTGTGGCAATCCTTGAAGATTTGCACTTCATTCGGTTCAGGTTCCTTTTGGTCCGCACGGGCTTTCCTCTACATCTGGAACAAGTCAATATAGATACGAATATGGCACAGAAAAAAGAAGGAAGTAGCAGCTATTTACAAGAGCCTCGCAGTGTGCAATATAGCTACGAGATCCTGTTGTCTGTTGGAATTTCACTTTAGAACGGTTGGTCTTGTTCTTCAAACAGTTAGCCTAGAAGAAGATACACTTGTAAGGCACATACATAAATACAAGTTCAATATGTGGTCTGATCAAATACATATAGCCTACCTGATACTTTGGATCAGACCAGTGTTTAACGAGGGCAGTCCAGTCTTCATTTGTAATATATTCCACTGAAGATGTTTGGGCGATTTCATTGTTAGCCTTGCCTTCAAAGTGAGATTTTCTAAGGTGGTACCGATACTGTCGCAGAGCAGACTGAAAAACATGAGTGCATGCTTGTTTAGTTGCATCATCTTTCGGATACAACTTGAACCTCATCTGTTGAAAAAAGAATGTGAGTCTTATTAGGAGGAAGCTAGAAAGTATGGGACAGAGCAAGACAAATATTACTAATTGCGATGAATAACATTACTTACGGATAAATGGTCAAGGAAGGTGTTAAACTGGCTATTGTCTTTCTCATTCCTGTACTGGATCCACGTTGGGAGGATACGTGCATGACACCTAACGGCAACGGCTGCCTCTGATACTAACTTGGCTGACTCTGTAGCATCACGTGGCCTTTTTAAACCTGCCTCAAAATGGATCTCCATTCTTCCTCCTTTAGATTTTGTTAATCTGTCAAGCATTATCCCTGATGTCTGTTTCCGCTTGCGCCGTGGTGCTAGTTCAACAACGAATATGGAAAGTGTTAGTGTACATCAAACTATGAGAGTACATATAAAGAAGCATGCAACTGCAACTTGACTCGGTCAGGTACCGTCTTGGTGTTGATGCTCATGAGGTTCATTTGATCTTGCAAAGTCCTATTGTGTCAGCAGTGCTTCGGAAGTAGTGTTAGGTGTGAAGGCAGCTTGGGAACTGGCCAGTTCCGGAGCAAATGAATGAGTAACTCGTTGAGATGCTGGTACAGTTGAAGCGGATGCTGCAGCTGGTGGAGCAGGTGATACTGTGTTTGTAGATTTAGCCGGTGGACTTGGACCTTCTACTGCACTATAAGTACCAGCAGAATCTCGACGGCAAATCCTTTTCCGTTTCACCCGACGAGTAACACCACTCCCTACTATATTATTTTCCTTGCTCTTTTTTGACTTTGCCATGTCAAGCCGTACCCACAACATAAAAGAATAAAATCGCTCTTCAGAACTCATTGATGCATGATACAGACAAGCAATACTTTGATGTAAGACAACTGTATGAGGATGGAATATGTAAGAAAAACAGGACGGCATGACATATTCACAGCTACGATGTGTAAACTAAGCAGAAGGATTTTCAAGAAAATAGAAGTAATGCAAGCTAGACACCATATGAAGGATGCAACCAATATTCTTCTGCCAAGTTAAAAGTGTCTTGTCATAAGTGGCAATTCAAAAAATTAGAAGCAGTACAACATAGAAATCAATGCAAGATGCAACCACTATCAAACTGCCATGTTAAAAGCGTCCAATCATGAGTGACTGATGCGGGATACACAACAGCAGTACTTTGATGTAAGAACATGGTATGATAGATAGATGCAGTGTATTCTAGACACAGAAAGCCATGTCATATGCACATGTATAACGTATAAACTCAGCAGGTGCAATTTAATCAAAATAGAAGAAATACAGGCTAGACAACATATGCAACATGAAACCAATTATCACACTGTCAACTTAGATCAAGCTCCTGTGATGGTGGAGTACGGGAGATGAACTCATCATCTAGACTTGGGACTTCAACTTCATTAGCAGTAGCAGTGGCATATCTAGAGAGTCTCTGTTTGCGTCGGTGCGGAGGACTACCAACATCCCCTAACTTACTCTTTTCCTTCCTATTTTCTGATATTGCCTTATGAAGTCAAAACCACAAGAAGATGAATAAAATTAGCTCTGCATAACTGGTTGATGCATGATACAAACGAACACTACTTTGATGTAAGGCAAGCGCAGGATAGGAGGATGGAATATATACAAAAAAAGACAGGGTTTCATATTCACACGTACGATAGGAGGATGGAATATGTATGAAAAAACAGTAAGCGGAAGGCATTTCAACAAAATTAGAAGAAATGAAAGCTAGGCACCGCATGCAACCAATATCACTCTATCAGGTAAAAAGTGTCTCGTCGTAAGTGCCATTTCAAGAAATTAGAAGCAGTACAAGCTAGAAGACAATGCAAGATACAACCTACATCATAGTCCCAAGTTAAATGTGTCTTATGGGTAAGTGATCGTTGCAGGTATAAGTTGTAAGCTACGCAGATGCAATTCAACATAATCAGAAGCAATACAAACTAGACATCATACGGAAAGCGCAACCACATATAACAGTTCCAAGTTAGAGCAAGCACCTGTGATGGTGGTGTAGGGGAGATGTGCTCATCATGTACACGTATGTTCTAGAAACAGGAACACGTGTCATATTCACATGCATTATGTGTAGAGTAAGCAGATGCAATTCAACAAAGTTAGAAGCAATACAAGCTAGACATCATATGCAACATGCAACCACATATAATAGTGCCAAGTTAGAGCAAGCACCTGTGATGGGGGAGTAGGGGAGATGTGCTCATCATCTACACAACTACGTTGACTGTCCAGCCTTGTGTTGTCTTGTGAATCTTGTTGGGAGGATGGTGGAGTAGAATCTGTAGAGACCCCCTGTTTGAGTTGCTCCGAAGGACCACCATCATCCACTGCCGGACTAATTTCCTTCAGCTGTAATGATTTTGTTGGGAATCGTAGCATAATTTTAAAATTTTCCTACGCTCACCAAGATGCATCTATGGAGTATACTAGCAACGAGGGGAAAGGGATGCATCTACATACCCTTGTAGATCGCGAGCGGAAGCGTTCCAATGAACGTGGATGACGGAGTCGTACTCGCCGTGATTCAAATCACCGATGACCGAGTGCCGAACGGACGGCACCTCCGCGTTCAACACACGTACCGTGCAGCGATGTCTCCTCCTTCTTGATCCAGCAAGGGGAAGGAGAGGTTGATGGAGATCCAGCAGCACAACGGCGTGGTGGTGGATGTAGCGGGTCTCGGCAGGGCTTCGCCGAGCTTCTGCGAGAGGGAGAGGTGTAGCAGGGGAGGAGGGAGGCGCCCAAGGCTGCAATGTTGCTTCCCTCCCTCCCCCCTTTATATAGGCCCCTGGGGGGGGCGCCGGCCCTGGGAGATGGGATCTCCAAGGGGGGCGGCGGCCAAGGGGGAAGGGGGGGTGGCTTCCCCCCCAAGCCAAGTGGGGCGCCCCCCCACCCTAGGGTTTCCAACCCTAGGCGCAGGGGGGAGGCCCATGGGGGGCGCCCCAGCCCACTAGGGGCTGGTTCCTTTCCCACTTCAGCCCACGGGGCCCTCCGGGATAGGTGGCCCCACCCGATGGACCCCCGGGACCCTTCCGGTGGTCCCGGTACAATACCGATAACCCCCAAAACTTTCCCGGTGGCCGAAACTGGACTTCCTATATATAATTCTTCACCTCTGGACCATTCCGGAACTCCTCGTGACGTCCGGGATCTCATCCGGGACTCCGAACAACTTTCGGGTTTCCGCATATTCATATCTCTACAACCCTAGCGTCACCGAACATTAAGTGTGTAGACCCTACGGGTTCGGGAGAGATGCAGACATGACCGAGACGCCTCTCCGGTCGATAACCAACAGCGGGATCTGGATACCCATGTTGGCTCCCACATGTTCCACGATGATCTCATCGAATGAACCACGATGTCGAGGATTCAATCAATCCCGTATACAATTCCCTTTGTCAATTGGTATGTTACTTGCCCGAGATTCGATCGTCGGTATCCCAATACCTTGTTCAATCTCGTTACCGGCAAGTCTCTTTACTCGTACCGCAATGCATGATCCCGTGACTAACGCCTTAGTCACATTGAGCTCATTATGATGATGCATTATCGAGTGGGCCCAGAGATACCTCTCCGTCACACGGAGTGACAAATCCCAGTCTCGATCCATGCCAACCCAACAGACACTTTCGGAGATACCCGTAGTGCACCTTTATAGTCACCCAGTTACGTTGTGACGTTTGGCACACCCAAAGCACTCCTACGGTATCCGGGAGTTGCACGATCTCATGGTCTAAGGAAAAGACACTTGACATTGGAAAAGCTCTAGCAAACGAAACTACACGATCTTTTATGCTATGCTTAGGATTGGGTCTTGTCCATCACATCATTCTCCTAATGATGTGATCCCGTTATCAATGACATCCAATGTCCATAGTCAGGAAACCATGACTATCTGTTGATCAACGAGCTAGTCAACTAGAGGCTTAGTAGGGACACGTTGTGGTCTATGTATTCACACATGTATTACGATTTCCGGATAACACAATTATAGCATGAATAATAGACAATTACCGTGAACAAAGAAATATAATAATAACCATTTATTATTGCCTCTAGGGCATATTTCCAACAGTCTCCCACTTGCACTAGAGTCAATAATCTAGTTACATTGTGATGAATCGAACACCCATTGCGTCCTGGTGTTGATCATGTTTTGCTCTAGGGAGAGGTTTAGTCTACGGATCTGCTACATTCAGGTCCGTATGTACTTTACAAATATCTATGTCTCCATTTTGAACACTTTCACGAATGGGGTTGAAGCGACGCTTGATATGCCTGGTCTTCCTGTGAAACCTGGGCTCCTTCGCAAGGGCAATAGCTCCAGTGTTGTTACAGAAGAGAGTCATCGGGCCCGACGCATTGGGAATCACCCCTAGGTCGGTAATAAACTCTTTCATCCAGACTGCTTCCTGTGCTGCCTCCGAGGCCGCCATGTACTCCGCTTCACATGTAGATCCCGCCACGACGCTTTGCTTGCAACTGCACCAGCTTACTGCTCCTCCATTCAAAATATACACGTATCCGGTTTGTGACTTCGAGTCATCCAGATCTGTGTCGAAGCTAGCGTCAACGTAACCCTTTACGACGAGCTCTTCGTCACCTCCATAAACGAGAAACATATCCTTAGTCCTCTTCAGGTACTTCAGGATATTCTTGACCGCTGTCCAGTGTTCCATGCCGGGATTACTTTGGTACCTTCCTACCAAACTTACGGCAAGGTTTACATCAGGTCTGGTACACAGCATGGCGTACATAATAGACCCTATGGCCGAGGCATAGGGGATGACACTCATCTTTTCTCTATCTTCTGCCGTGGTCGGGCATTGAGCCGTGCTCAATTGCACACCTTGCAATACAGGAAAGAACCCCTTCTTGGACTGATCCATATTGAACTTCTTCAATATCTTGTCAAGGTATGTACTCTGTGAAAGACCAATGAGGCGTCTTGATCTATCTCTATAGATCTTGATGCCTAATATATAAGCAGCTTCTCCAAGGTCCTTCATTGAAAAACACTTATTCAAATAGGCCTTTATACTTTCCAAGAATTCTATATCATTTCCCATCAATAATATGTCATCCACATATAATAAGAGAAATGCTACAGAGCTCCCACTCACTTTCTAGTAAACACAGGCTTCTCCATAAGTCTGTGTAAACCCAAACGCTTTGATCATCTCATCAAAGCGAATGTTCCAACTCCGAGATGCTTGCACCAGCCCATAGATTGAGCGCTGCAGCTTGCATACTTTGTTAGCATTCTTAGGATCGACAAAACCTTCCGGCTGCATCATATACAACTCTTCCTTAAGGAAGCCATTAAGGAATGCCGTTTTGACGTCCATCTGCCATATCTCATAATCATAGTATGCGGCAATTGCTAACATGATTCGGACGGACTTCAGCTTCGCTACGGGTGAGAAAGTCTCATCGTAGTCAACCCCTTGAACTTGTCGATAACCCTTAGCGACAAGTCGAGCCTTATAGATGGTCACATTACCATCCGCGTCTGTCTTCTTCTTAAAGATCCATTTGTTTTCTATGGCTCGCCAATCATCGGGCAAGTCAGTCAAAGTCCATACTTCGTTTTCATACATGGATCCTATCTCGGATTTCATGGCTTCTAGCCATTTGTAGGAATCCGGGCCCGCCATCGTTTCTTCATAGTTCGAAGGTTCACCGTTTTCTAACAACATGATTTCCAGGACCGGGTTGCCGTACCACTCTGGTGCGGAACGTGTCCTTGTGGACCTACGAAGTTCAGTAGTAACTTGATCCGAAGCTTCATGATCATCATCATTAACTTCCTCCCCAGTCGGTGTAGGCACCACAGGAACATTTTCCCGCGCTGCGCTACTTTCCGGTCCGGAAGGGGTGACTATCACCTCATCAAGTTCCAATTTCCTCCCACTCAATTCTTTCGAGAGAAACTCCTTCTCCAGAAAGGACCCGTTCTTGGCAACGAAGATCTTGCCTTCGGATCTGAGGTAGAAGGTATACCCAATAGTTTCCTTAGGGTATCTTATGAAGACGCATTTTTCCGACTTGGGTTCGAGCTTTTCAGGCTGAAGTTTCTTGACATAGCATCGCATCCCCAAACTTTTAGAAACGACAGCTTAGGTTTCTTCCCAAACCATAATTCATACGGTGTCGTCTCAAGGGATTTCGACGGAGCCCTATTTAAAGTGAATGCGGCAGTCTCTAAAGCATAGCCCCGAAATGAGAGCGGTAAATCGGTAAGAGACATCATAGATTGCACCATATCCAATAGAGTGCGATTACGACGTTCGGACACACAATTTCTCTGAGGTGTTCCAGGCGGCGTGAGTTGTGAAACTATTCCACATTTCCTTAAGTGTGTACCAAACTCGTGACTTAAATATTCTTCACCACGATCTGATCGTAAGAATTTTATTTTCCTGTCACGTTGATTCTCAACCTCACTCTGTAATTCCTTGAACTTTTCAAAGGTTTCAAACTTGTGTTTCATTAGGTAGACATACCCATATCTACTTAAGCCATCAGTGAGAGTGAGAACATAACGATATCCTCCGCAAGCCTCAACACTCATTGGACCGCACACATCGGTATGTATGATTTCCAATAAGTTGGTCGCTCGCTCCATTGTTCCGGAGAACGGAGTCTTGGTCATCTTTCCCATGAGGCATGGTTCGCACGTGTCAAATGATTCGTAATCAAGAGACTCCAAAAGTCCATCTGCATGGAGCTTCTTCATGCGCTTGACACCAATGTGACCAAGGCGGCAGTGCCACAAGTATGTGGGACTATCGTTATCAACTTTACATCTTTTGGTATTCACACTATGAATATGTCTAACATCACGTTCGAGATTCATCAAGAATAAACCATTAACCAGCGGGGCATGACCATAAAACATATCTCTCATATAAATAGAACAACCATTATTCTCGGATTTAAATGAGTAGCCATCTCGAATTAAACGAGATCCAGATACAATGTTCATGCTCAAAGCTGGCACTAAATAACAATTATTGAGGTTTAAAACTAATCCCGTAGGTAGATGCAGAGGTAGCGTGCCGACGGCGATCACATCGACCTTGGAACCATTCTCGACGCGCATCGTCACCTCGTCCTTCGCCAGTCTCCGTTTATTCCGTAGTTCCTGTTTTGAGTTACAAATATGAGCAACCGCACCGGTATCAAATACCCAGGAGCTACTACGAGTATTGGTAAGGTACACATCAATTACATGTATATCACATATACCTTTGGCGTTTCCGGCCTTCTTGTTCGCTAAGTATTTGGGGCAGTTCCGCTTCCAGTGACCACTTCCCTTGCAATAAAAGCACTCAGTTTCTGGCTTGGGTCCATTCTTCGACTTCTTCCCAGTAACTGGCTTACCGGGCGCGGCAACTCCCTTGCCGTCCTTCTTGAAGTTCTTCTTACCCTTGCCCTTCTTGAACTTAGTGGTTTTATTCACCATCAACACTTGATGTTCTTTTCTGATCTCCACCTCCGCTGATTTCAGCATTGAATATACCTCGGGAATGGTCTTTTCCATCCCCTGCATATTGAAGTTCATCACAAAGCTCTTGTAGCTTGGTGGAAGCGACTGAAGGATTCTGTCAATGACCGCATCATCCGGGAGATTAACTCCCAGCTGAGACAAGCGGTTGTGCAACCCAGACATTCTGAGTATGTGCTCACTAACAGAACTATTCTCCTCCATTTTACAGCTGAAGAACTTGTCGGAGACTTCATATCTCTCGACCCGGGCATGAGCTTGGAAAACCATTTTCAGCTCCTCGAACATCTCATATGCTCCATGTTTCTCAAAACGCTTTTGGAGACCCGGTTCTAAGCTGTAAAGCATGCCGCACTGAACGAGGGAGTAATCATCAGCACGCTGCTGCCAAGTGTTCATAACGTCTTGGTTCTCTGGGATTGGTGCTTCACCTAGCGGTGCTTCTAGGACATAATCTTTCTTGGCTGCTATGAGGATGATCCTCAGGTTCCGGACCCAGTCCGTATAGTTGCTGCCATCATCTTTCAGCTTGGTTTTCTCTAGGAACGCGTTGAAATTGAGGACAACGTGGGCCATTTGATCTACAATACATAGTGTAAAGATTTTAGACTAAGTTCATGATAATTAAGTTCATTTAATCAAATTACTCAATGAACTCCCACTCAGATAGACATCCCTCTAGTCATCTAAGTGAAACATGATCCGAGTTAACTAGGCCATGTCCGATCATCACGTGAGACGGACTAGTCAAGATCGGTGAACATCTCCATGTTGATCGTATCTTCTATACGACTCATGCTCGACCTTTCGGTCCTCCGTGTTCCGAGGCCATGTCTGTACATGCTAGGCTCGTCAAGTTAACCTAAGTGTATTGCGTGTGTTCCGAGGCCATGTCTGTACATGCTAGGCTCGTCAACACCCGTTGTATGCGAACGTTAGAATCTATCACACCCGATCATCACGTGGTGCTTCGAAAGAATGAACCTTCGCAACGGTGCACAGTTAGGGTGAACACTTTCTTGAAATTATTATAAGGGATCATCTTACTCACTACCGTCGTTCTAAGCAAATAAGATGCAAAAACATGATAAACATCACATGCAATCAAATAGTGACATGATATGGCCAATATCATTATGCTCCTTTGATCTCCATCTTCGGGGCACCATGATCATCTTCGTCACCGGCATGACACCATGATCTCCATCATCATGATCTCCATCATTGTGTCTTCATGAAGTCGTCACGCCAATGATTACTTCTACTTCTATGGCTAACGCGTTTAGCAACAAAGTAAAGTAATTTACATGGCGTTATTCAATGACACGCAGGTCATACAAAATAATAAAGACAACTCCTATGGCTCCTGCCGGTTGTCATACTCATCGACATGCAAGTCGTGATTCCTATTACAAGAATATGATCAATCTCATACATCACATATATCATTCATCACATGTTCTGGCCATATCACATCACATAGCACTTGCTACAAAAACAAGTTAGACGTCCTCTAATTGTTGTTGCAAGTTTTTACGTGGTTTGTAGGTTTCTAGCAAGAACGTTTCTTACCTACGTATGACCACAACGTGATTTGCCAATTTCTATTTACCCTTCATAAGGACCCTTTTCATCGAATCCGTTCCGACTAAAGTAGGAGAGACAGACACCCGCTAGCCACCTTATGCAACTAGTGCATGTCAGTCGGTGGAACCTGTCTCACGTAAGCGTACGTGTAAGGTCGGTCCGGGCCGCTTCATCCTACAATACCGCCGAAACAAGATACGACTAGTAGCGGCAAGAAGAATTGGCAACATCAACGCCCACAACTGCTTTGTGTTCTACTCGTGCATAGTAACTACGCATAGGCCTGGCTCATGATGCCACTGTTGGGAATCGTAGCATAATTTTAAAATTTTCCTATGCTCACCAAGATGCATCTATGGAGTATACTAGCAACGAGGGGAAAGGGGTGCATCTACATACCCTTGTAGATCGCGAGCGGAAGTGTTCCAATGAACGTGGATGACGGAGTCGTACTCGCCGTGATTCAAATCACCGATGACCGAGTGCCGAACGGACGGCACCTCCGCGTTCAACACACGTACGGTGCAGCGACGTCTCCTCCTTGATCTAGCAAGGGGAAGGAGAGGTTGATGGAGATCCAGCAGCACGACGGCGTGGTGGTGGATGTAGCGGGTCTCGGCAGGGCTTCGCCGAGCTTCTGCGAGAGGGAGAGGTGTAGCAGGGGAGGAGGGAGGCGCCCAAGGCTGCAATGTTGCTGCCCTCCCTCCCCCCTTTATATAGGCCCCTGGGGGGGGCGCCGGCCCTGGGAGATGGGATCTCCGAGGGGGGGCGGCGGCCAATGGGGAAGGGGGGGTGGCTTCCCCCCCAAGCCAAGTGGGGCGCCCCCCCACCCTAGGGTTTCCAACCCTAGGCGCAGGGGGAGGCCCATGGGGGGCGCCCCAGCCCACTAGGGGCTGGTTCCCTTCCCACTTCAGCCCACGGGGCCCTCCGGGATAGGTGGCCCCACCCGGTGGACCCCCGAGACCCTTCCGGTGGTCCCGGTACAATACCGATAACCCCCGAAACTTTCCCGGTGGCCGAAACTGGACTTCCTATATATAATTCTTCACCTCTGGACCATTCCGGAACTCCTCGTGACGTCCGGGATCTCATCCGGGACTCCGAACAACTTTCGGGTTTCCGCATATTCATTTCTCTACAACCCTAGCGTCACCGAACCTTAAGTGTGTAGACCCTACGGGTTCGGGAGACATGCAGACATGACCGAGACGCCTCTCCGGTCAATAACCAACAGCGGGATCTGGATACCCATGTTGGCTCCCACATGTTCCACGATGATCTCATCGAATGAACCACGATGTCGAGGATTCAATCAATCCCGTATACAATTCCCTTTGTCAATCGGTATGTTACTTGCCCGAGATTCGATCGTCGGTATCCCAATACCTTGTTCAATCTCGTTACCGGCAAGTCTCTTTACTCGTACCGCAATGCATGATCCCGTGACTAACGCCTTAGTCACATTGAGCTCATTATGATGATGCATTACCGAGTGGGCCCAGAGATACCTCTCTGTCACACGGAGTGACAAATCCCAGTCTCGATCCATGCCAACCCAACAGACACTTTCGGAGATACCCGTAGTGCACCTTTATAGTCACCTAGTTACGTTGTTACGTTTGGCACACCCAAAGCACTCCTACGGTATCCGGGAGTTGCACGATCTCATGGTCTAAGGAAAAGACACTTGACATTGGAAAAGCTCTAGCAAACGAAACTACACGATCTTTTATGCTATGCTTAGGATTGGATCTTGTCCATCGCACCATTCTCCTAATGATGTGATCCCGTTATCAATGACATCCAATGTCCATAGTCAGGAAACCATGACTATCTGTTGATCAACGAGCTAGTCAACTAGAGGCTTACTAGGGACACGTTGTGGTCTATGTATTCACACATGTATTACGATTTCCGGATAACACAATTATAGCATGAATAATAGACAATTACCATGAACAAAGAAATATAATAATAACCATTTATTATTGCCTCTAGGGCATATTTCCAACAGATTTTGCATTGTGAAGTCAAACCGATAAGAAAAAGGAATAAAATTCGCTCTTCAGAACTCATTCATGCATGATACTGACGAACACTACTCAGATGAAAGGCAAACACATGATGCGAGGATGGAATATGTATGAAAAACAGGATGGCGTGACATATTCACACCTATGATGTGGTAACTAAGCAGAAGGCATTTCAACAAATTAGAAGCACTGCAAGCTAGACACCATATGAAAGATGCAACCAATATCACTCTGCCAAGTTCAAACTATATGGCGTTTCAACAAATTAGAAGCAGTACATGCTAGAAATCATATGCAAGACACAACCAATATCATAGTGGCGATTTAAAGGTGCCTTATCATAAGTGACTGATGCGGGATATGCAAGAATAGTAGTCTGATGTAAGAACATCGTGTGATCAGATATAGTATGTTCTAGAAACAGGAACATATGTCATATTCACAGGCATTATGTGTAAAGTAAGCAGATGCAATTCAACAAAGTTAGAAGCATTACAAGCTAGACATCATACGCAACATGGTACCTAAGCAGAAGGCACTTCAACAAATTAGAAGCACCGCAAACTAGACACCATATGGAAGGTGCAATCAATATCACTCTGCCAAGTTAAAACTGTCTCGTCATAGGTGGCGTTCATCAAACTAGAAGCAATACATGCTAGAAATCATATTCAAGACGCAAACCAATATCACACTGCCAACTTAAAGGTGTCCCATCATAAGTGACTGATGCAGGATACACAAGAAGAGTACTTTCATGTAAGAACATGGTGTGATAGACAGATATAGTATGTACCAAAAACAGGAAAGCGTGTCATATTCACACGTATCATGTGTAAGCTAAGCAGATGCAGTTTACACTAATTAGGAGCAATACAAGCTAGACACCATATGCAACATGCAACCAGATATCACACTGCCAAGTTAGAGCAAGCACCATGGATGGTGGAGTAGGGGAGCGGAGACTTGGACCTTGTAATGCACTATCAGTACAAGGAGAATCGGTACAGATGCTCCGTTTACGTTGCTGTAGAGGACCACCATCATCGCCTTCCTTACTCTTTTCCTTCCTCTTTCTTGATTTTGCCTTGTCAAGTCAAACCCACAAGAAAAAGGAATAAAATTTGCTCTTCAGAACTCATTGATGCATGATACTGACAAACACTACTTTCATGTAAGGCAGCCGCATGATAGGAGGATGGAATATGTATGAAAAACAGGACGGCGTGACATATTGACATGTATGATGTATAAAGTGAAAACTAAGCACAAGGTGCTTGAACTTGTTAGAATCAATGCAAGCTTCTTTATAAGCGAGGATGAAATTGCATTCTTTATAAGAGTAGCGCGTCTCATATTAACCCACGGGCATGACTGTCTCATCATAAGCGATAGATGCAGGATACACAAGAACAGTAGTTTGATGTAAGAACATGGTGATAGGCAGATGTAGTATGTACCAAAAACAGTAAGGCGTGTCATATTCACATGTATAATGTGTAAGCTAAGGAGATGCAATTTAACAAATTAGGAGCAATACAAGCTAGGCACCATATGCAACATGCAACCAGATATCACACTGCCATGTTAGAGTAAGCACCTTGGGCTGTGGAGTAGGGGAGATGAGATTTGGAACTAGCACTGCAGTACGAGTAGCAGGAGAATATGCAGAGATCATCTATTTTGGTTGCTCTAGAGGACCACCATCATTCCGTGCCTTCGTCCTTTCAGATTTTGCCTTGTCAAGTAAACACACAAGAAAAAGGAATGAAATTCGCACTTCCAAATTCGTTGATGCATGATACTGACGAACACAACTTTTATATATGGCAACCACATTGTAGGAGGATGGAATATGTATGAAAAACGCTAAGCAGAAGGCATTTCAACAAATTGGAAGCAATGCAATCTAGACACCATATGAAAGATCCAACCAAAATCACTCTACCAAGTTAGATGTGTCTCATTACAAGTGGCACTTCAACAAATTAGAGGCAATACATGTTTGAAATGATATGCAAGATGCAACCAATATTACACTGTCAACTTGAAGGTGTATCGTCAGAAGTGATTGATGAGGGATACACAAGAAAAGTAGTTTGATGTAAGAACATGGTTAATAGAAAGACGCAGTATGTACCAAAAATAGGAAGGCATGTCATATTCACAGGTATAATGTGTTAACTAAGCAGATGCAATTTACCCTAATTAGAACAATTACAAGGTAGACACGATATGCAACATGCAACCACATATCACATTGCCAAGTAAGAGCAAGCACCTGCGATGGTGGTGTGGAGGAATTGCGGTCATCAACTAGAGAGCTACGTTGACTATCTTCATTTAGTCCTGCTGTTTCTTGCGAATCATGTGGGGAGGATGCCACTGCACTCTTTAAACGAGTAGGGCGTCTCACAGTAACACATTGGGGTGACTGTCTCATCATAAGTGATTGACAAGGGATACAAAAGAGCATTAGTTTGCTGTATGAACATGGTTAATAGACATATGTAGTATGTATCAAAAATAGGAAGGCATGTCATTATCAAAGGTATAATGTGTAAAGTAAGCAGATGCAATTTAACCAAATTGGAAGCAATACAAGCTAGACACATATGCAACATGCAACCACATTTGACAGCGCGAATTAAAGCATGCACCTGGGATGGTTGTGTGTGGCAGTTGAGATCATCAACTGCAGAGCTATGTTTACTGTCTCCAATTGCTGACACTGCACCCTTTAGAGCGCTGAAACGCTTAGTGCTTATCTTCGAATTACACTGGAGCGACTTCTGTCTTTTCTCTTCTGCATTCATCAACACTGCGTCAGAGTCTGAAATACCTATGCATAAAAAAACAATAGTGTGAGTATGGGTGAAGTGTGTGCACAATTAGTACAGTGTAAAGGTAGCAGATAGCAGGTCGGTGAGAAATAAATGACGGGAGAAATATGATAGCTCTACAACATGCATGGCACACTAAATTACTATAGGATTCTATGAAAATAACAGTCGACTGAAAACAAATAGGTCAGTCCATTTTTTCTGCACCGTCCGATGTACAAAGAACGGGCAGATCGCCTTCATCTACCTCCAGTCAGTCAGTGTTGACGATCTTCCTCGAAACGCCAGCGACCACCGGCCCAGTCCCCTGCCTGCGCCCTCCTCTCGACCTCACCGCACCGCTGTGCTTGGCACCGGCCCCCGACCATCCATTCAAGCCCCGCCGACCTCCAGATCGGGCGCAAGCAGCTCCTGCGCCCCACACCCCTATGATAGACACCGATGTGCCGCTTCCCCAGCGAACAGGCGGACTAGGTGGTCCGCGCGCCTAAGCGGGTGCTGCTTCTTTTAATTGCGGTTCGACTGACCCTGAATTGAAATCCAGGCGGGCTACTGACCTCTAGCAAAGGTGAAATAGTAAAGGGAGGAAACCTTGTGCATTTAGTATCACGAAGAAGATGCAGTAAGAAGTGCCCAACTAGTTTCTTTCATGGGATGAATACAGTGTGAGTAGAGACATAAGGTTTGCACGAATAAGGGAAGAGGAGTACCTCTTAATGCTGGTAGTGCTGTGTCCTCCTGTTTTTCCAACGATCTTCTTGTGGTTCGCTGGAAACGAGAAGTTGTGGAGGACGGTGGAGCCTTGGACGAACCCATGGCCAAGTTGTTGAGTGTGGTGCGGTGGCCGTCTGTCAGCGGCGGGGAACCAGATCCGAGGCGGCGAACGACGGCGTAGCGAGAACAGCTCCGGTGCGGTGGACGGTTGCGACAGTGGAGCGGCAGCAGTGAGGCACAGGATGGCGTGGTTGGAGTGGTTCTGGTACGGCGCACGTCGGTGTCAGTGTCGTGGAGGCAGCTCTGCCTCGGCTTTAGCCACTAAGTCCTTGAGGGCGTTGCGGTTGCGGTTGCGTTGGACGACAACGTCGGGGTACCGGCTCCGGCGTGATGGAGGAGGGCGGCGGTGGATAGGGCGCTATGGGGTGGAGGACGGAGGAGGCTGGGGTTTCGCGCCTGGTGGAGAGGGCATTTTGGCGCCCACGGAGTATGAATGGGGAAACATGGAACTAAGGGGGAACAATGTTTCGGTTTGGGACACGCTTGTTTGAAATTTGGGGAAAGTTACAAACTTTGCCCCCATCTAAAATTTCGGACATATTGCGGGTTCGGGGTAGGACAGTAATCTCAGGTGTCCCAAATGTGGGCAGGATAGATTTTGGCCGAGCGCATGGGTGTTTAGGCGCCCACGGCGTATGAATGCTTCTCAGAGGCGGTTGAGACTGGCATCTTGGTGAAGTTACAAACCTACCCCGGTTTAGACCTTTGGACATCGGGCCGATAGGCTACACGGGCCAGAGTCAGGATAGTAATTTCCTACCACCAAACATTAGTCTCGCGAGGTTTCGGGTGACCAGAGGCCTATTTGGCGCTTCGTTCAATATTTGGGAGCAGAAGCATTAACCTTTTTGGTTCTCTTGAATTGAACTTTCAGGATTTGTCAAACTTGACAAATCTTTACTCTTGAAAATCCTAAAGCTACGATTATTTTGCAATGGAGGGGGTACATTTGAATATACATTGTACACGAGTATATATTAAAAAATATGCAACTTACCTCAGTTCATGCATGGTTCCAGATATAATCTCCTTGGTTGCAAAAAAAAAGTTAGACATACGTATGAATATATATAGCATGTTCAAACGCACAATAAAGATTGATGCCCCCTTTTACATCTGATTTACAAATGCCATTATCTCGGGTTCAAATAGATGAATGCACTTCCTATGAATTCGAATCTTCGAAACCCCCTTTATGTTGAATTCGACATGTATTATATTTCATAGCTAGCAATTTGGAATGTATCCATGCAAGTGACAAATGTATAAAGTGCTTCACACTAACAACATGGAGTGCACTAATTAATGTTTATATATGAATTGCAAAAGCATCCATTGCCTGTATTTCAAACCGCTCTCACTCTATGGATCGATAATATGAAATAAGCACATGCACATGCTAGAATTCAATAGAGTATGGGTGTCTGATAGACTGATTTTCGTCCATACACAATTTGCAAAATTCATGATCTCATCCAAAAATAATAATGCAAATTATATTTTAATTTAATGCGTAGAACCGCCTTTTACACGTAGATGCACTATGCCTCGGCCCATTCTCACAAACGCGCTATATATCTCTCTATCTAATGCATAAGTGCACACACTTTATATGCATCGGCATTTCTCTTTCACACATGCTCACAATCTCTCTCGGGGTGTCGGGGTGTCTCACGCACATGCTCTCTCTGTATCTCTCTCTCTCTCTCTCTCTCTCTCTCTCTCTCTCTCTCTTTCTGACTACTATGTA
The DNA here is from genome assembly GCF_018294505.1 of Triticum aestivum. Lineage (NCBI taxonomy): Eukaryota > Viridiplantae > Streptophyta > Magnoliopsida > Poales > Poaceae > Triticum > Triticum aestivum. The sequence goes on along the minus strand of NC_057814.1, from coordinate 576,340,445 downwards.
CCACTCTTTTCACTAATCTCAGTTGGAAAACACTATTTCTCTCACATGCATATATACACATGCATGGTCTCTACTAGCCCTCTATACGCACATATATGTGCTTACGTGTCTCCCACACGCACATTATCTTTAGGCCTCTCTCGCACACATTGCCCCCCCCCCCAAGACACACCTCTCTGTTAGTAGTTGGCAGATATGATTCCATCATATCATTCGGTAGGATATCCCTGACTATTAGGCTGGATGGGTAATACGAGGCAAAGTTTTACCCTAGTTCGGACCCTTGCAGTTGAGGAAAAAGCCTACTCCTGGTACTGTATATTAGTGATAGGGGTGTGTACAAAGTACACGTGAATACCAAGCATTGTGCTTGTGTGTATACTATCGACGAACTAGCCCCCAAGCTTCTATAACATACTGGGGGCCTAGGGTTACAAATCATATATAGTCGGCTTATCACCAGTGGGGATAGAGTCCTCCACGACTTTGGTAGCTAGCTTCGTGTTGTACGCCGAGTCCTCCACATGGGTCTTCGTATAACGCGTCTCGGTCCAACCTATGTGGCGCAGGATGGAACCGACCCATGAGTCCTCATGTTGACCCACCACAACTAGAAATGATGTGCCCACACACCACACACGCAATCGGCCACCAAGAAAATAAGCATATACAATAGTACAATGTTAGACATGAAAGTTAATTGCATGGTGCATCCAAAAATATTTGTTCTGCATTGTGAATGTTTATATATTCTCCTAAAATATTAGTCACGGGAAAGAGAAACGAAGGGCATATCTCTCCTTGTCTCCACCGGACACCCCCTCTTTCTATACCACTTTCACGTACGCACACAAACTATATCTCGGCCCTCTAAAAGTATGCATGCCCACGACACATTCACGCGTGACGGTCACTGTATTTCAAGCTAAAGCACTATACGGTCACTGGACTTCAGAATATGCTCATTACGGTCACCGTATACAGTCTCGTGGTGATCATACTGTATCTAGCTCACGATACGTCTCCGTATTTTCTTGATGACACTGACGGACTTTGCATTTGATGCGTGCTCCGTATTTTGTTGACGACACTTACGGTCACGGTATTTGAAGCGAAAGCATGATATGTTCACTGGACTTCAGAATAAGCTCATCACGGTCACCACATACATTTTGTCGTGCTAACCAACATGTGGTTGGATGGTTAGGAGGACAGTGGTTTCTCGAGCCCACCAGGGTTAAAGTCCCGGTGCTCGCATTTATCCTGGGTTAATTTCTGTATTTTCCGGCGATGTGCGTTCAGTGGGAGGAGATGTTCCACTCGACTACGAGGCACCTATGGTGACTTCGTATAATCTCAAGATCATATGCTGGCTCACTCTCTCGAAGGTGCCCATAGGGGTAGGGTCTGCGTGTGTGCGCTTATAGCGGTGAGTGCTTGCGCGTATATATGAGCCCTTGCATCTGTACCGTGTTAAAAAGATACATGTCATGATTATACGGTCACTAGCTCACCCGTACAACTCCGTATTTTGTTGATGACACAATCAATTGACCAGTCAAACGTTCCACATGGTGCAACTAGTGTTGCACCATCGGGGCGCGTAACCGTGGGGCCCACCTGTCAGCCCATATATGAAAGAAAGAAATGGTACTTTGAGTCTGTACTGTGTTAATAAAATACATTTTAGGGTGATCATACGGTCACTGGCTCACCATACAGCTCCGTAATTTGTTGATGACACGATCAATTGACCAGTCAAATGGTCCACATTCAGCAGGGCACATTACCATAGGGCCCACCCATCAGCGCATATATGAAGGACAGAAATGGTAATAAATTAGTGGTCGGTGGGTATACTCGAAGTCGTCAGACCTCTGGTTGGCAGTCGCCGGCGGTG
>NC_057814.1:576326293-576338194 GCF_018294505.1 Triticum aestivum | reverse complement strand
GGTGCGGCGGCGGACCGGTGGTGGGGAGTGGTTTCGGGGCGGGCGGGGCGGCGTGGCATCATGGGCTGGCCGCGGGCGGCAGGGGCCGGCGGTTCGGCCGGTGGTGGCTGGCGGCTCAGGGGGTGGAGTTTGATGATAAACTGCAGGCCCTTGATTTCGTATCCAACGACTGGAAAATCTAATGACTAGAGATGAAAAAGTCAGTCGACTGACGTGTGCCTCACCCTGCATGTACACATGCATGCACGCAAGACACGCACGCATGCTGGCATGCAACACTGACACGTACACATAACGAACACATGCACGCATGCAGGCGTGCAACACTGACACGTACGCATGCACTCATGAACACACACACGTACGCACACATGAATGCAACACTGAAATGTATCCTTGCACGCACGCAACACTCGCACGCCTGCATGCACACATCACACGATGCAAGACACACGCTCAACCTATACGTGCATGCACCCTTTGTTAAGGACATGGATTGTTACGGGTATTAATCAATCTTATCTATGATAAGCAGAACATTGATGTTTGCAGCGGCCTTTATGAATCACAACGTATCGAACAGGCTATCAACATAGTAGGCTTATCTACATGAAAAAGATGACGTCACACTCAATGAACGATCATCGGTTTATGAAATGCCCGCTTCTGACCGCCCTAGCCCACCAAAGGTTCCTCTGTTGTGCGCTACCTGCGTTGGGTCACTGACATGCAGGCCATGTACCCAAAGAGCCCACACGTCAGTGGAAGAACGGCACGGTGTCCTACGTCAGAGTCGAGGGCGCCACTCGCTGCACGCCCGGCTGAACACGCCTCCTTGCCGCATTCAAACACCTCCATGAAACCCGCCCGTGTGGAAGCCGAGAAACCCACTCTGGACACACGTCCGTTCATGACCGGGCCGGCATTAAACGCAACGCCGGCCGAGCTTCTCCCGTCCGCCGTCTATTTAATCTCCTATTTAAACGAGGCCAAACACCGGCCAAGAATCGCACACCTCCGCCGCTCCCCTATCTCCTCCTTCACCATTTTGTCCGCTCTTACAATGGCTTACGAAATGTAGTTATTCCGCATCCAAACCGGCGGGGTGGCCCGCCGAGCCCGCCGGATACGAGATATGCAGCTCGCTGATCCACCTCCCTCCCCTCGCCCGACGGAGCCAGTTACCGCCCCAAGCCGGCGCGCGGTTCAGCAACTCGCCGCTCCAGGCCAGCTCAACGAGGAGCGACGCACGGGCGTCGTTGCTGCCGTCCATGCCGCCGCCTCGCACCGCGTCTCCCGTTTCTGTGGCCGAGACTCCCATGCCGACGGCCGTGCTATGCAAGTAGCGACAGAAGCCGAGTGTGCGGAGAGCGACGAGTCAGTGGCCAGCGCCTCCGCGTCCGCCGCCATCATCGAGGAGAAGTAGAACATGGGAGGCCGCCGCCGCTTGGGTCCCATGAAGGCCACCACGGAGGTGACGCCGGCGTACATAGCAGGTGTCTTGCCGGATCCTTTTGTTGCGAGGACCTTCGTCGACCCTGCATGGGCTCCACGAAAGCGGGAAAGCCCCCTTCCACCATCATCTTCGGCATCAGCCAATGATATGAGTTGGACAGTGGGGAAGCGAGCCGTCCTTTGCGCTGAAGCATATACCTCCGGGGCTCCCAGCAGTCCGGTGATCGTGCTGCCGGACATGAGGAACACAAATCGATCGACGGGCGACCATTTAGGCCAGGTATTATATACCTATGCTGTCCAGAACTAGCACCACATAGTTCATTTGAATGTAATGAAATCCGTCATGTTTGTATGAAAATCCGGTATCTTATATGATTTCCGTCGTTGTTTATATGAAATATCACCGTGTTTGCGTGAATTTCGTCCGGTTGGTTGAGTTGTTGTCATAATGTGCGCGGCTACGGTTGGATGGCGTAATTTGCGGGTCGCCGGTCAGTCTGCGGGCGGCTCGGGCGCCGTGGTGGGACAAAAAGAACACAGCTCGTGTGAGCTCGTCTCCAACGTGCGTGCTGGAGGACGCATGAGCACCCGAGCCATTCCTCATTCATCTGTTGCAAAGGCACCGGTGGACAAAAGGGTCGCCAATATTTTGGCTACCCCGGGCAAGATCTAAACAGCCCCTCCCAACAGATTCGAATCCCTCGTTCACCGTGCAATTTTTCCATGTGTTGTTTTCATGGACTAGCAAGATGCCCGTGCATTGCACGGAACATCAAGATGCATTTTTTTACAAAACACTTGTTGTGATTGACCCATGCAGGAGTAATCCCATTTTGTAAAAACTAATGATATCTCGAGAATTTTATCGGATAAATGGTATCTCGAGAATTTTATCGGACTCCATTTTTGTATACAAGGCCACAAACCCATATTACAGGTACCAAGGCAAAAATTAATGTCTTCTAAGTCAATGTTGCAAGCCACCTTGTTTCCTTGTTTGCTGTGTAAATTAATGTGTATTCTTCTCTTTCATGCACATCAAGCCAATGCTCACACTCCCGCATGCATGCAAGGGATAATTAATGTCCTCCTTTGCTAGTAATATGAGGCAAACACCATTAATATTGCATCGATTTGTGTTAGTGGCCTTGTATATCTGCAAATTGTAATTTTGATAGTGGCCTTGTATATAAAAATGGAGGGAGAAAGATGAGAGATAAGGTGAGGAGGAATGGGGCATGGTGGTGACTGGTGGTCGGCCTGGGCGGAGGCATGGGGATGGACGGCGCATTATGTCTAGGTTTGTATCTCTCTCACACACACCCACGTAGGTGGGGGACGTGCACGAAGAGAATAGGTGCACGCACGGCGCACGTACTCCCGTCTCTTTCCCAACCACACCTGCGCGGGTACACGGTGGAGCTCATCTCTGTACGAAAAGGCAGCCCACATGGTAATTTGACACGTGTACTGGTTGTCCACTTGGTGGAGGGAGGATTGTCTACCACGGGTGAACAAACAAATTGCGAATTGACGCGTTATGTTAAAAAAGAGGCAAACCATGTGGGGCCTACTTTAGAGGCAAGGCTCTATACACTGGAGTACTTTTGATGTGTCCCATCAACTCGCAGAACGAGGAGAAGCTTGCTTAGTACGGCGTCTCCCCTTCCCACGGGCGCGGTGGCTCGTAGGATGAGGTGAAGCTTGCTTACTAGTAGTAGTACTATACGCCTTACGCCCGCTCCCTCGCCCACGCGCGCGGTGGCTCGCAGGACGAGGAGAAAATTTTACTACTCCCTCCGTTTACTCCTCGTCCCTACTACCTTGGTTAGAGAGATTATCATATTGTTTGGAATATATATGTCCTTTAGTACTCCCTCCATTTACTTATACAAGGCCACTATAAAAAAAATACATTTTGCATCTATACAAGGCCACAAATAGTAATCGAGACAAAAGTTACTACTCCCTCCTTTCCAGTTTATGGCTCAATTTCAAAATCCCCACCAAGGTAGACGGTGAGTGGTCGAATTAATTTCATACTCCTAGTTTGCAAATTAGTACGCTCGTTTTTCTCAAGAAGTTATGTTTACCGAGGCATTAATTAGAACGAATGCATGAATGACCACTAAATTTCCATGAACTTCTACATGCATTGGTGAGTTTTCTCTTGACACTGCTTGCATCGGGTGATCTAACAGACCTCGAAATCCAACATGTGATGGTACTACTACTAGTAGTAGGATTGAGACTTATAAAACGGAAAAATGAATGTTTTTTAGATGAGCCCTATAAACCCTAGTGGGTACATACTCCGTAAAATCAGATTTTCCCAAAACTAAGTCGCTCAACCTTTATTTGCTTGTTTCCCTTCCTGCCTCCTTGCCTCGAACAGACTATGCCAAACTCCCCTGCCTGCCATGCGGGAAAAGACCCGCCCTCGCCTTTTTTTAGTCCAGGTTTGTATTGATGGATCGCGCGAAGCAGCAAAACCCAAGCCGTGTCTTGTACTCCTCCGTCGACGCTCGCTTTCATGAATTCTGTACTTCCTGTCGCCGACATGTGGGACATATAGCAACCGGGTCGACGTGTCAAGCACCAAATAATAGTGTAGAACAGCAGCCGGGACGCACCCCAGTTGTACCGCCCCAGTAGTAGTAATGAGCAATGAGACGTCAAATCACAATGCCGCACCTTCCCAGACGGACAAAGCAACCATTATTTCACACTTCGGTTCGCCATCATCTCAAACCACGTAGTATTGCTTCTGCCTCAAGAGGGACACGCGCATCACCTTGGTACATCATGACACGTGGGACCGCATGACATGCCATGCTCCCCTGCCGATCGCTCGGTAAAATCACCTCATTTTTACTATACTTCCTCCGTATCGGTTTACATGGCATGCACGTCGTTCTAGGTTGAGAATTTAACTGACTATATATGTGACGAACAGTATATGTTTAGAAACTACATCCGCTTAAGAATCCAATGATATACTTTTTGTGACATAGTAACTCATATTTAGTTAGTCAAATGGATGACCTAGAACTACATGCACGCCCTATAAACCGAGACGCCTAAAAAAACAAGACGGAGAGGGTAGTTCAGTACGTATCTTTTTAGATCAATATAGTCGGGATTCACCAAGGAGCAAAACCAAGTGGTAGGCTGCTCCTGTCATGTCGGCGTAGCAACTCAAGCAGGGTCAGTCCGCACACGAAATGGCGACACACTTAACATGACCCCTTTGACCGACATGTGGCTCATCCATAGTCTTGTTCCACATGTGATGCACCAAATTACAGTTCGGAGCAGCGGTTGGAATTGGAGGCACCCCAGTCGTAGCGCCGCAGTAGTAGAAAATGAGCGATGAGGGGTCAAATCACAAAGCCCCACCTTTCTCGCATTAAGCTGGACGGACGAAGCAACCATCATTTCACTCTAGGGCGCAAGAGCATAAAGAAAAGAGAAACCAATGATGCGTGTGGCAGCTACCTAGGGCACCCTAGGGTAGGGGTCTCCACTACAGATCCTTTTTTTGAAAGCGCCTACACTACAAATCGGCTTCTCCCTCGTCCTGTTGAAGAAAACCGATGATGCGTGGGGCGGTAGGGTTTGTAGGAGTACTACTACGGCGTGCAAGGCCACGTCATAGTAAACGGGAGATGGATTGAGTTCGAGTCGACGCCTTAAATATGTGTGGGCCGTTTGGTTTTAGGGGAACGAGGCAGCATTTTGGGTTCGAGGCACGTACAAAAAATTGTGGACATAGGTTCGACCGAAAGGCAATGATGCATGGGCCCTGCATTTTGATATACCCGGGGCCGCGTGAAATTTGCTACTCTACTCAAAACTAGTAAGTTACACATGCATTGAACGCATGAGATTTTGAAACCAAATTATGAATAAATACACACTATAGCATGTAAAGCTTTGAGTCATATATGCATGATGTAGATGTTCGTTTAGTTCTTATAGTTCATCTCATTCAAAATCAATTAGTTTTATAAAAATGTTAAGATTCATGGGGTTGTGCATTGTAAAGCATAAAGTAAAAAATAATAATGGCAATTCATTTAGAAAAAAAATTCAATTATGATACGGAAGATTCTAGAACAAAGGAGAAGTGCTTGTGTTTTGAGGTTTGTGCATTATGCTTAAGTTCAACCATGGAGTCTTCTAAATTGTACATGTGGCAGATATGGTGGAATGTTGATGATATCCAACGGCCAGTAGTGCTCGGATTTGCCATCTCTGCACTGTCGGATTAGCTTCATCTAGCGACCATCTTTCAAAGTTATTCGCACACTATATAGTTCTTGTGCCATAGTTGCATGTCTTGGAAAAAAGCTACTAGTGGGTTGTACTAGCTATTTAGGAATAGAAGATGTATACATGGAAGTTGTAGGGAAAGAGATGACATGGAGTATCTCAATTCCTATGAGTAGGGATTGGAAAAGAGATGTCATTTGGTTCACATCAGGAACTTTTCTATTGAATCTAGAGATGACATGTATCTCAATTCCTATGAGGAGGGGTTAGAAAAGAGATGTAATTTCGTTCATATCATAGGAACTTTTCTATTGAATATACGCTAATGTTTATTTTCCTTTGAAATTATGGGAGTATAGGAATCCATTCATATGAACCAAGTGGCTCTAAAGCTATAGAAATGATATCATGTTTATTTCCTTTGAAATGTGGAGTATATGAATCTATTCCTATGAACCAATTGGCTCTAAAGGAAAAAATCCTATAAAAATCATATCATATAGAGTTCCTATGATATTCCACCACACTAAAGGATGGTTGAAATTGCTGCAGGTGATACGATGGTCTTTCTTTGTAGACTCCTCCCCCATCTTTATAGTTACCTCTCGAAGATGATTGAAATGATATATACAGGGTATTCTACATGTGCAATTTGGTACACGAAAACTCGGTAAAAGTTTGCGAGGTTTGAATTTTCAATAAAGCTATATGCACTGCATTTTGGAACGGAGGGAGCATACGACAGTTGCTAACACTCGCGTGGACGATTTGTGTGTAGGAGGAGTGGCTGTTCTGTTAAATGACATGGCAAAACTGACACTGTCGGATGCCGATCTAACGGTTCTTACGACGTTCATCAGGAAAAGGCTTGTGGCGAACGTTTGTCGGATAATGATTTACGGACACATGCATTGCATTGATACGTGCCCCCCTCTCTCTCACGCACACGCTGTCGGGGAACGTAATAATTTCAAAAAATTTCCTACGCACACGCAAGATCATGGTGATGCATAGCAACGAGAGGGGACAGTGTTGTCCACGTACCCTCGTAGACCGACAGCGGAAGCGTTATCACAACGCGGTTGATGTAGTCGTACGTCTTCACGATCCGACCGATCAAGTACCGAACGCACGGCACCTCCGAGTTCTGCACACGTTCAGCTCGATGACGTCCCTCGAACTCCGATCCAGCCGAGTGTTGAGGGAGAGTTTCGTCAGCACGACGGCGTGGTGACGATGATGATATTCCACCAACGCAGGGCTTCGCCTAAGCTCCGCAACGGTATTCTCGAGGTGTAATATGGTGGAGGGGGGCACCGCACACGGCTAAGAGATCTCAAGGATCAATTGTTGTGTCTTTGGGGTGCCCCCCTGCCCCCATATATAAAGGAGCAAGGAGGAGACGGACGACCAAGGGGAGGTGGCGTGCCCAAGGGGGGGGGGTCCTACTCCCACCGGGAGTAGGACTCCTCCTTTCCTTGTGGGAGTAGGAGAAGGGAAGGGGGAAGGAGAAGGAAGGAAGGGGGCGCCCCCTTCCCTAGTCCAATTCGGACTAGTCCATGGGGAGGGGTGCGGCCACCCATTGGGGCCTTTCTCTCCTTTCCCGTATGGCCCATTAAGGCCCAATTCGAATTCCCGTAACTCTCCGGTACTCCGAAAAATACCCGAATCACTCGGAACCTTTCCGATCTCCGAATATAGTCGTCCAATATATCGATCTTTACGTCTCGACCATTTCAAGACTCCTCGTCATATCCCCGATCTCATCCGGGACTCCGAACTCCTTCGGTACATCAAAACTCAGTAAAACTGTCATCGTAACGTTAAGCGTGCGGACCCTACGGGTTCGAGAACTATGTAGACATGACCGAGACACGTCTCCGGTCAATAACCAATAGCGGGACCTGGATGCCCATATTGGCTCCCACATATTCTACGAAGATCTTTATCGGTCAGACCGCATAACAACATACGTTGTTCCCTTTGTCACTGGTATGTTACTTGCCCGAGATTTGATCATCGGTATCTCGATACCTAGTTCAATCTCGTTACCGGCAAGTCTCTTTACTCGTTCCGTAATACATCATCTTGCAACTAACTCATTAGTCACAATGCTTGCAAGGCTTATAGTGATGTGCATTACCGAGTGGGTCCAGAGATACCTCTCCGACAATCGGAGTGACAAATCCTAATCTCGAAATACGCCAACCCAACAAGTACCTTTGGAGACACCTGTAGAGCACCTTTATAATCACCCAGTTACGTTGTGACGTTTGGTAGCACACAAAGTGTTCCTCCGGTAAACGGGAGTTGCATAATCTCATAGTCATAGGAACATGTATAAGTCATGAAGAAAGCAATAGCAACATACTAAACGATCGGGTGCTAAGCTAACGAAATGGGTCAAGTCAATCACGTCATTCTCCTAATGAGGTGATCCCGTTAATCAAATGACAACTCATGTCTATGGCAAGGAAACATAACCATCTTTGATTAACGAGCTAGTCAAGTAGAGGCATACTAGTGACACTCTGTTTGTCTATGTATTCACACATGTATTATGTTTCCGGTTAATACAATTCTAGCATGAATAATAAACATTTATCATGATATAAGGAAATATATAATACTTTATTATTGCCTCTAGGGCATATTTCCTTCACACGCACCCTCACGAGTCACGACTCTCCCGAGTCCTCTCGCACCCACCGTCTATCTGCAGGTAGACGTCACACACATAGGTGCTCTTCATACCCTACCCCCAGAACTTCTAAAAAACAAAAGACGTTGCGCACATTTTATTTTAGCTCACACGTCACACACTTATACTATTACTCTTGTGGCGAATGTTCTTTGGGCATAGTATATTGTACTCTCACTAAGAGAAGCGGTGCACGCACGCACTAGTTCTCTCACACCCACACGTGGGTACACGTAGGAGCACATTTTTTTGAAACTGGTACAACAAAATCACTCCACTATATATATAAGCAGGAGCCTTAGCGCTTGCTTTACTAGGGTTGCTCTCGTTCACTCTCTCATGCTCTCCAGATCTAAGCAAGACATAGGTGGCCACACTCTCTCTCAGCTCATGGCTAGTCACAAATCCGGCCGGACAACCTCGACCGGGGCAGGGGTGTAGGTGCATCGTTCACGCTGTCGTCGGCGGCGAGGGAGGAGACCAACGGCTGCCCACGCGTCCCGATCGGCGGCCGTGCTGTTCTCTCCGAGAGAGCGCCGGCTCAGGAGGGCCTCCGACCCCTTCTTCCTCCCTGCGGTATTGTGGCCAAGATGCGGCCTCCCGACGCCGTCTTTGCCACATGCCGACGACCCTCAGGTATATATTCCTTCGAAACCTGCCTTGCTCTACTGCCCCAGCTCCCCACTTGGCTTCGTGTGGATCTTTTTCTACTTCCGTCCGCTGTTCCAAAGCCACCTAAACTTTTACTATTATTAGAGGTAAAGCTAGTTCATACAGTCGACTCTAAGAGTTGGTTCAAACAGGGAAGAAAGTGGGAAAGCTGTAGCATGAATCTAGGACTTGGTTCTAAGAGGAAATGGGGGAAAGTAGTAGATACTGGCTACCCAACCAGTCTCTTGGTTGAAAAGATGAAGAAAACATGGTGGATGGCGAAGAGTGGGGGGAAGTGGACCTATCTCTTTGTTGGAAAAGGAAAGAAACTGACGGGTGTTGGGGGACAACGCAAATGAGAATGAGCAGGTCTAGATTTCCTGTGCTCACATAGGAAAATGTCGCCGAGGAGATAAAAAATGGGACAAATGCAGACATGCTGCCTGAGTGTTTGCCGCTCTCGGCAACCACATCTGCCTCACCACTTTATGCCCCTGCCGTTCCTACGCCCATATTGCTACCGTTAATGTAAAATCACATGAAGCATTAAGCAATGCCACCTAATGTCACTATAAATAATGGTCTAGTGCCGTCGATAATTTGAAGCAATGCCACCACCATTTTATGAAGTGCTTCCGTCTTGCTTTATTTCCCATGAATTGTGTTTTTGCAGTTACACTTAAATCTCACACCGCTAACATTGCTTCATCCCAGTGGAACTGCACAAATTTGATTGCACATTTACTGACCATGTGCTACTCTCATGACAGTAATACTAATGCTATTGTTCTGCATGTTAATCTAGTGGCAGTGTTGATGTGATGTGATGCTACTTACTTAAGGACACTTTCGTACTGTCAATCTAGTGCCAATTATAACACAATAGATGCTGCTATTAATCATACGCCACTGCAAATATCTGTCACTTTTTAAATAACCGTATTTCGTATTTGCGCAAACAGGGATGTCTGTCTCCATATCGTTTCGGGATGTCTGTCTCCGTATCGTTTCTATCCGCGCAATCAAAAGCACACACCTCAGTTTAGTAGAACTGCGCAAAATGAGATGGCTATCCCTCGCTGCCGTCGTCTAACCACCCATCTTCCAGGTATTCCTACATTGGTAGTTACTAGGTAGAATGAGCAACACAATATAAAAGAAGTTGATTCGTACGTTTTATTTCCTGATTGCAGTGTAGGGACGAGCGAAAACAACTGCATCCTAGTCCGGAATGCACTTTCTACTAGTTCATCCATGAACCGAGGACTAGCTGGCATGGCAGCACGACAGTTTTTTGGACAGGTGCGCAGACAAGAGGGATTGTGGTCTGCTTATTTCTGCAAATAGCGGTGCTTAAATTTAGTGGAATGCACAAGACTTTCAGCTGGTCAGTACACTGCATGGTTTAGTTCATCATTCTAGCTGAGAACACAATTATAATTGGTTATTTTGGAATGAGAAAACCTAACCCGGGATGGTGGCAACAAGAAAAAACTAGAGTGAACTCCAGGAAATTTAAGCCTGCCGGGAGGCCCTTTGCTCAGAGAAGCCTTGCTTGTTTTTTCTGATTTGTAAAGCTTCTCACAACTTTGTCTTTTGTTGTGAACTAGTATATGTTTGTTATGTTCTATGAATCATTGAGATGTACAAAATTTCTTAACTTATGCTTTTCAAGTTTTTTATGAAGCCGCGATTAATGTGAGTGTTCCACATGAACACTGGACTAGCGTGTGAATGTTTGGAATTTACATTGTGGCCTCAGTTAACTGCATGAACCATTGTAACAAGATACATAGTTGTTTATATGTCAGACAACAGATTGTTGATTGTTAGCTGGTCGATAGCCTAGTGTTGAAGCGAGCCGAGCCAATGTGCTGTGTTTTGCACAACTGCTTACAAGTGGGGTAGCACCAACAGTGTTTACAAGTACTTATGTATACGTCGACGCACAGTTCTCGAACGAGTACTCTATTTCATCAAAACACACACTACTCGTATGATAAACTGTGACAACTTATGTCTTACCATGCCATATTCATGAAAAAACTAGTGAGGACGAATCTGTTTCAGCAACAATTACGATGGTTCTCACATGATTCACGGGCACACAAAAGTAGCAGCTGTTCCCATAGACGGATTCAAATAGAGTACTAGCCCCAGAGGGCTCGATAACAGGCAAGGTTCGGATAATTAGACACAATCCAAAATACTATTAAACACTAGCTGGGGCAACTTTTTCATGCCTCGATCTAATTTGGGCTAGACACAAGACGGACCTTGGCATGAACATCATCGAGGACGTCCGGCAGCAGTTCAATCATGTGAACCTTCATGAAGACAACCTTGTGGCCTTGCCACTCATAAACTTGTTTGTGGGGGCATGCCACGTCATCTTCCTATGCAAGCTTGACAAGAACAGTATGCCTCACAAATGAAGGAGTAGCTTTGAACTTCTTGTGCTTCAGTACACCCTGGACAACACGCCTGACAACAGTGAGGCTGGAATACAACTCTTCATTGGTATAAGCGCAAATGGCTTCCAGGATCCAACAGCCTAAAAACTCTGATTTCCCAGTGCGTATATTCAGGTCATCCGCCTCATAGCGAGTGACATGTACAACCACACAATCCTTGTCTGCATCAGGGCTCTAATTGAAACAGAAACAAATTCTGAATTACTTTCCAGTATAAGAAACACAAGTTATTAAACCACTGTGTATAGCATGGCATCGAAGCTAATAAATTTTTTCATTATTCATCACCACATACTCAGATGAAAAACCACAATCGAGATCCGCAAAGAAGAAAATCACCTT
>NC_057814.1:576283695-576325993 GCF_018294505.1 Triticum aestivum | reverse complement strand
GAAACTGCTCCTGCAGTGCCACGGGGGCTGTAACCTCAAACAGGGTGTTGACCATCTCAGTAGTGGCCGTGAGGGTATCTGGGGTCGGCTCGGTGGCTGCCTCCATCTTCTTGGAGCTCTCTGTCTCGTGGGGATCAGCCTCCCGCGCCTGCTCCAATATCGGCAGATCTTTGCCTGGTTCTCCTTGGTCCATCATGAAACAGACGAATACTAGGAGACCACTGAAAGGAAAACACAATCGCAATGACAATGAAACAAAAAAGAGAGTGAGGATCGGTTACTGCTTTGCAAAAGTTCTTTTTTTTCTCTGAATGAAAATATACCAACATCATGAATCTGCTTACCTTCCCTTCGTTGGGAGAGAAGAACAGAGGCAGATGCGAGTGTTTCCTTTCTTGAAGACGGTGAGGGAGAGGGGGATTCAGCGAAGAGTGAAATGATGGTTGCTTCGTCCGTCAAACTTAGACTGCGGGTAGGTGGGGTTTTGTGATACGACGGCTCGTTACTGCCGCGCTACGATCGGGGTGACTCTCCGCCTGCATACTGCCTTCTAATTTGGTGGATGGCATTTGGGCCCGCGCGCTGCATGGCCCGCATGTCGGTGAACAAAAGTATAACGACATTCAGTAGAGGGAGATGTCTCGATGACCTAGGAGGAGCCAGAAGCCGTATTGTATCCACTGTACTAGTAGTAATTGTTTTTCTGGGTAGATGTAGAGTGTCTCCACTGTACTAGTAGTAATTGTTTCTCTGGGCCCAAGATAAAACAGCCCATCCACCCTAGTAAATAGTAAAATCAATTCAAAAGCCCATATATTTACTGAATGAGAGGCGCTACCCACACCCAGCACACCGCCCCTCCAAAAAAACTTGGGCGCTCTTCTTCCTCCTCACTCCCACCCACCTAACGTCAGCTCACTCCACTCGTACCCCCAAATTCCTCACCTCACTCCTACAGAAAACCCCAGCTCCCCTTCAAATCCGTGAGCGCGACGCGACGCCCTCGAGGAAAATGGAGTGGGCTGACCCCAGCGCCAAGAAGATGAGGCTCCCGCCAGCGGCTACGCCTGTTGTAGATCCCGCACCCAGCAGCGTGGGGAGAAGCGGCGACCCCGCCCCCACCGGGTCCCAGGAACCCATATAATCTCGGGTGGACTGCAAAAGCGATCTCCTGGATGCCATCCTTGGGGAGATCATCTCGCTTCTCCCCACCAAGGATTGCTACCGCACCCAAGTCCTCTCAATTCGGTGGCGCCCTCTATGGTGCGCCGTGCCCCTTAATCTCGTCTGTCGTCAGCTATCTCTCTTCAATGATTTTGAAATCCCCAAAGCCATCATCTCCTCCCACCAGGGCTCCGTTCAAAGCCTCTGCATCCCGTCATGCTACCTGAGCAAGCATATCATGCCCTCCACGGTGGACGCCTGGCTGAAATCCCCTGAATTCACAGAACTACAGCTGCTTGAGTTCTACTATTCCCCTAGAAATCACATACCAGAAACCGAACGCCATGTACTTGTGCCCTCAGCACCGATGTCCATCTCGCGGGTTTCCTCGTCTCTCCACACCGTCACCATCACTACAAAAAAATACACTTCCGTGATGATACGTGTTTGTCACAGTAGGTCGCATTTTTTGTCATGCATGTACATCCATGACAATTTTATGACAGAATCAAGATAGTCATACCTGTGCTGTCGTAGAAGTGTTCCATGACATTACCAAAATTATCATCACGGAAGTGTCCACTTCCATGATGATAAATCGCGCGTCACAGAAGTGCTTTCGTCAAGGGTGACCGACACATGGCATCCACCATAATGGAACGCCGTTAAGCTATCGGGTCCGGTTTTGGATCCGATAACCCGTTAACAGCCTCGACCAATGGGGATTTTCCACATGTAAAATCATCATTAGCTGGAGGAAACACATGTCAGCTCACCGTTGGGACAGATGTCATCCACTCATTGGACACAAAGCGCCTATGATACGTCGACACGTGGCACGGCCCAACAAAGGCCCATTCCTATGAAAAGGCCGGCCCGTTTGACTTGGTCAAAAGGTGGCGGGCCGGCCCACGGCAAGCCTGTTAACGGCCTGTTCGCATATAGCCCATTTACAGCCCGCTAACCCAGGGCCCGTTTACGGCCTAACCGAATTAGGCCCAGTAGCGTCATCTGGGCCGTCCAATATAATTCCAGCCCGTTTTTACTTCCGGCCCATGTATGGCCCATGACGTCTTTCGGCCCATATAAGGCCCTTATTACTCTCGGCCCATTAACGACCCGTGGTAAAACTGGCCTGTAATGAACAGTGTATCACTTTATACCCATTAACGGCCCGTTGTGAAACTGGCACGTAATGAACAATGTATCACTTTATACCCATTAACGGCCCATTATTCCGTTGGGCCGTTTCCAGTGCATGTTATCTTTCAGCCTTCTCGGGGCCCATTTATTCTTAGGCTCATTTCCACATTCGTTTACTTACGGCCCGTTACTGTCATTTTCTGCTTGTGGGCCAAATTCAGCCCGTGGTTACAGTCGGCCCGTTTGTGGACCGTTAATACGTTGGGCCGTGTTGATAGCGTCATCAAAATTCGGCCGATTAATGATGGCCCGTTATGGTCGGCCCATGAACGGACGATTTCAACTCTAGCCCTTTTACGGCCATAATGTGGTCTGTTATTGGTCCATGTTTGGCCAACCGATCATAAACCCGTAGAAGGCCCATTGATGATACGGCCCATAGAAGGCCCATTGTGTCTACGGCCCGTATAAGGCCCATTGTTTCTACGCCACGTAGAAGGCCCATTGTTTCTACGGCCCTTAGAAGGCCCATTGTTTCTACGGTCCGTAGGAGGCCCATGTAAACTACAACCGGTGGGCATCAAAGTTCGCCACCAGTGCAAATATAGGGAACACCCTACACTATACAAAAATGGCTTGCTTTTTTCTTCAGCCGGTGGCTGCACATTAAGAACAAATTTTGTATCGTACCAAAACAAATTATAACTATAAAACAAAAGGAAGGTTGGCATAAAAGTTAATAGTCTAGCAGATAAATCCACCACCAGAAGTTCAGAAGCTCAGTTCATTTGACCTGACTGTTACGTTTTCATGCTGTATTATCCGATGGAGCACCATAACCTTCGCCTTCAGTTCTCCTAGGCTCCTGAACAACATAGCAAATGTCTGATAGTCTGGTTTCAAAACCATGCATATCTTGACAACATCGAACAATGTCTCTCCTTGTTTCATAAAGGGTCTCTGCTAGGGA
Organism: Triticum aestivum; assembly: GCF_018294505.1. Classification (NCBI taxonomy): domain Eukaryota; kingdom Viridiplantae; phylum Streptophyta; class Magnoliopsida; order Poales; family Poaceae; genus Triticum; species Triticum aestivum. Next base: position 576,322,716 of record NC_057814.1, on the reverse strand, counting down.
ATGGACTTGTGTCTGGAGCGCAGATACAACATTGTTTTGAGCTTGCATATCTTGATCATGAGGTAGTTTGGACGAGATTGCCTTAACAACCAACCCAGTATTACGCAGGAACGTGCTTTTGGCACTGTTAGTGGACAGGTACTGACCCACTGCAGCAAGAGCTGACATTGCGGTTATAGTTGCCTCGCCACCTTCAGAAGGTGGTGGTTCCACCATTTTTTCCATAGCTTGCTGAAAAGTTGTGGTTTTACATTAGTAGTACCAGAACAAAAGATATTAAGGAGGTAGCAAAACCAAACAAAATATCTTTGCTCTATATACAGAACTTATGCTGATGAACCCATGTAAAATAATAGTTGTATTTCATTGCAAAGTACATAATAAAACCAGGTTCCAAACATATGACCATGTACCATCACTAATGTATTGTCTATTTCTTCCCATTGTATTGAGGGCTAAGGATAAAGAGACGACGTTTATAATACGGTAAGCATAGTATGACATCATTCATATCACAAAACAACTGAGAACAGACAAACAGGCAATTGTAACGTTGTGTGGGCAAGTCCAGCACGAAACTAGATTATAGGTCAAGATCAAAGGACCATCACTCCTCTCTTTTAAACCTTGTAAGTTGAATGATACGCTAAGAGAATTGTGTATAAAATTGAAAAGATTAATAGACATTGGCTGCAAACAATGCAGTTCAAGGCACAAGTCAGAGTAAGTAGTAGTTAAAAGGCATGAGGATTAAGGACTTACAACAGCGGCTTTGACTGGTGTAGTCATGCCCTTCTTCTTGCTGGTGTGACAGTCCTTGAAGATTTCCACAGCATTTGGTTCAGGTACTTTTTTGTCCTTGCGGGATTTCCTCTGCATTTGGAACAAGTCAATATAGATCTGATAATATGGTACAACAAAAAGAGTGAAACAACAGCTAATTACAAGAGCCTCGCAGTGTGCAATATAGCTACGAGATCCTGTCGTCTGTTGGAATTTCACTTTCGTACGGTTGGCCTTGTTCTTTGAACAGTTCACCTACAAGAAGATAGATTTGTGTGGCACATGCATAAATAGGACTTCAACATGTGATCTGATCACATATATATAATGTACCTGATACTTCGGATCGGACTGTGTTTAACGAGGCCTCTGCAGTCTTCATCAGATATATTTTCCACTTGAGATGCTTGGGCAAGTTCACTGTTAGCCTTGCCTTCAAAGTGAGTTTTCCTCAAGTTATACCGATACTCTAGTAGAGCAGACTTGAAAACATGGGTGCAAGCTTGTGTGGTTGCATCATCTTGGCTATCCAACTTGAACCTCATCTGTTGAAAATTATGGGAGTCTCATTATCAGCAACCTAGAAAGTATTGGACAGAGCAAGACGATATTACTAGTTTCCATACATAACCATACTTACAGATAAATGGTCGAGGAAGGTGTTGAACTGGGTTTCGTCTTTTTCATTCCTGTACTGAATCCATGCTGGGAGGATACGTACATGACACCTAACAACAACCGCTGCCTCTGATACTAACTTGGCTGACTCTGTAGCATCGCATGGCCTTTTTAAACCTGCCTCAAAACGGATCTCCATTCTTCCTCGTCTACATTTAGTTAACCTATCGAGCATTATCCCTGATGTTTGTTTCCTCTTGCGCCTAGGTGCTAGTCCAACAACAAACATAGGAAGTGTTAGTGTACATCAAACTGTGAGACTACATATAAAGAAGCATGCAACTGTAACTTGACTCTAGCAACTACCTTCTTGCTGTTGAAGCTCACAAAGTTCATCTGATCTTGCCAACTCATCTTGTGTCAAGAGTGCTTCGGAAGTAGTGTTAGGTGGCAAGGGAGCTTGGGAACTTGCTGCTAGCTGAGTTGACGAACAAGTAAATCGTGCAGCTGGTGGTACTGTGGAAGGTGTTGCAACAACTAGGGTTGTCTCTGCTTGTTTGGTGGCAGCTATTTGTTTCTGTTTGGCTTGTTCTGCAGCTCGTGTATCATGGGATACCCTGTCCATACAATTTTCCGCTGGACTTTGACCTTCTATTGCACCATCAGTACCAGCAGAATCTGCAGGATTGTTCCGCTTCCCTTTCCCTGTCGTTCTGTCTTGCTTCCTCTTTCTCTGTGCCATGTAAAGTCAAGCCAACAAGAAAAACGAATAACAATTTAGTTCTTCAGAACAAATGTACTTTGATGTAAGAACATGGTGTGATAGACAGATATTGTATGTTCTAGAAACAGGAACACGTGTCTTAGTCACAAGTATAATGTGTAAAGTAAGAAGATGCAATTCAACAAAATTAGAAGCAATACAAGCTAGACATCATACATAACATGCAACCACATATAACAGTGCCAAGTTAGAGGGACCACCTGTGATGGTGCACTAGGCGAAACATGCTCATCACCAACACAGTGAAGGGGAACGCGACAGAAAAGAAAAAATTTCCGACCTACACACCAGCCCAAGACCACTATGGAGACTGCATACATGGTTTGATCTTTTTCGTTACCGACTCGTAGCGCAGCGGGAAGTAGAGTCAATGACGATCGGCGGTGCAGATCCCCGCAGCTAGGATTTACAACCTCCCAACCGCGAGGATGTATACCCTCATCTGCTCCTCAGACAGCCCTCCAGGAGGTGGTCGAACAGCCCCCCGGACAGTGTCGCGGACAGCCCTTCGGGAGGACCTTCGAAACTCGAATGGTCACTCGGACAGCCCTTCGGGAGGACCTTCGAAACTCGGACGGTCACACGGACAGCCCTTCGGGAGGCACTCACGAACTAAGACCGAAACTACGATCTCTCTACAGAGTTGCACACATACGGTGTCATCTATCCGGCAGGGCTTCGCCGTCCAGAACTAGTTCCTGCCGGAACCCAGACAGCCTTACGGCTCTACGAAACTCTTTTCGTGGGAGGGAGAGAAGAAGCCAGATAATGCATGGCATGTGTATGAGAGCAAGGGATGAGTGTGGAGGGCTGCCCCTCCACCTCTATTTATAGGAAATCCCAAGGGGGTAGGGTAGTTTCACAAAAAACCCAAAATGCACATGAATGAAGTCCTTCCACAAGGACCTAGGAGTGAAACCAAGGAACAAGAGGGTCCCCAAGGGGGGATACCCCATGTGGCCGGCCACACCCCCATGAGGGGCCCAAAAAATGGCTCCTATCCATCCATGTCATCCCCAAGATCTTTTGGAGCAAAGCCCCAAAAGGTGGCTTTCCATAAAGTAACCATAAAGCTGATTTTCACTATTCACGACGACATTTTTCAGCGTCTGATCGAACTGAAAATATTAATGTGGGCTAAGAACATTTCCAGTACCCACTAAAATGATTTTCAACGCGTTCCGAAACAATTCCGGTTTTAGTGATTTTCATCTGCGAAACGCATCTGAAGTGGCTCCGCAGCTCCGGAACATTTCTGGTTTTTATCTCAGAAAATTCCAAAAAGCTTCCAGAATGATTCTGGCATCCTCCAAGAATTATCAGGCATGTGCCGAAACCAATTTGACTTAATGGTGTATCCCGAAACAACTTTTCGGTATCATCGAAACTTATCCGATGACCTCTCTCTGCGGTACGGTTCCGCTGTCCGAAACTTTTCGGTGTCCGAAACTTTTTCGGTGATTTTCTCTCAGACTCCCTGTCTAGTATTCAGCAGATAGATGACCCTTAAGCGCGTGACCCTATAGGTTCGGTGAAGTATAGACATGACCCGGAACCCCTTCCGATCAATGATCAACATCGGAGCCGTGGACACCCATATTGACCGCTATACCCACACGAATAAATATTCGAGTGAACCTCCAGTTGACATGTGCTATTCCTGTTGCTTCGCGATATGTTACAAATACCCAAGGTGAGACATGTTGGCATTCCTGTGGATCAACAACTTGTCCACTATGCTAGTTACCTCGTTACCGGTATTGTTCTCTTTTCTCGTTATCCTGTTCCGACATCCCCGTGATCAAATCACAAAGTGTCTGGCCAGACGATGATGGATACCGTAACACCGAGAGGGCCCAGAGATATCTCTCCATCGTCGGAGGAGCAAATCCCAATCTTGAGCTATCAAGTTACTTGCCAGACTTTTCCATGAACCCGTAAGCCGCCGTAATAGCCACCCATTTACGGATGACGTTTAACAAACCCCAAAGTTCATGAAGCAAGCATGAAGAAACTCGATACTCTCATGGTCTAAGGAATCATGCAAACGTTAACCATCTCTGTGTTGTGTACCAATAAACTTGTGACGAATGAATCTCATAGCATAACATCAATCCGGGTCGATTCAACACAAATGTTCTCTTAACATTGTGCCCTCAAAGTTGCTGGCATAGACATGCCCATGACCAGGAAAACAGAATCATCATGCAACACTTGAGCTAGTCTTAGAGGCCAGACTAGGAATACTTCTTACCGTTTATTACTCCACATGTGCATTTGAGTCTTCCTCCGAGCCTCGTGGATATTGCAGACTCGAGAATCATTGCAGTTATAGCATGGAACATAAACATAATTATGAACTCGGAGATAAATAATATCATTTATTATTGCCTCTAGGGCATATCTCCTACACACAGCTACGTTGACTGTCTATGCATGTGTTGTCTTGGAAATCATCTTGGGGGGATGGAGGAGTAGAATATGTAGAGGCCCTCCATTTGGAAGGAGCACCTTCATCCGCTGCCTTACTAACTTCCTTCCGCTTTATTGATTTTGAATTTTCAAGTAAAACCGACAAGAAAAAGCAATAAAATTCACTCTTCAGAACTCATTCGTGCATGATACTGACAATTACTACTTTGATGTAAGGCAAACACGTGATTCCAGGATTGAATAATACGAAAAACAGGACGGCATGGCATATTCACAACTGTTTGTGTAAACTAAGCAGAAACCATTTCACCAAATAAGAAGCAATGCAAGCTAGACACCACGTGAAAGATGCAACCAATATGACTCTGCCAAGTTAAAAGTGTCCCATCATAAATGGCATTTCAACAAATTAGAAGCAGCGCATGCTATAAATCATATCAAAGATGCAACTAATATCACACTGCATATACTGAAGTTGTCTCGTCATATTGATTTATGCGGGATACAAAAAAACAATAGTTTTATGTGAGGACATGCTTAATAGACAGATGTACTATGTACTAAATAAAGGAAGGCATGTCACATTAACATGTATAATGTATAAGCTAAGCAGAATAGCACATGTAGTTTAACCAGATTGGAAGAATTACAATCTAGACACCATATGCAACATGCAACCACATATCACACTGCCAAGTTAGAGCAAGCACCTGCGATGCTAGTGTAGCGGAAATGTGGTAATCAACTATAGAGCTACGTTCACTATCTTCATCTAGCCTTGCTGTTTCTTGAGAATCATGTCGGGAGGCTGACGCTGCATTCTTTAAATGAGGAGTATTCCGGTTGCCTGACTGCCTCATCATAAGTGATTGATGAGGGATACACAAGAACATTAGTTTGATGTAAGAACATGGTTAATACACAGATGTACTAGTATGTACCAAAAACAGAAAGGCATGTCATATTCAAAGGTATAATGTGTAAGCTAAGCAGATGCAATTTAACCAAATTGGAAGCAATACAAGCTAGACATCCGGCTGGAGTGGTGAGCATGATCATCTAGGATCTGAGAGCCTGGTGGGAGGCGGGCTGCTTCGCCACCATCGCGGCTTATTAGTTGGCTTCCACGTGATGCCTCTCTTTGCTGGGCTTGTCACTGGCTCGGCCAGTGCCCTGACTAGCTATTTGTCTTCTGGTGCTCACGGGATGGAAGTTCATGTAAAAAATATCTTTCATTATCTTAATAAAGACCGACTTCGGCCTTTCAAATACAAGCTAGACACCATATGGAACATGCAACCACATATGACACCGTGAAGTTAAAGCAAGCACCTGGGATGGTGGTTCATGGCGAGCGAGATCATCAACTCCAGAGCTACGTTCCCCGTTTCCATCTGCTGACACTACACCCTTTATAGTCTTGAAACATGTCTGGCTTAGCCGCATACCACGCTGGAGTGACTTCTCTCTTATCTTTTCTACTTCTGTCAAGGAAGGGTCTGAAATACCCTTGCATAAAAACACAATAGTGAGAGTATGGGTGAAGTGTGTGCAGAACTAGTGCACTGTAAAAGTAGCAGATAGCAGGTGGCTAAAAAATAAATGACATGAGACATATGATAGCTCTACAACATTGCATGGCAAACAAAATTAGATTCTACTCCGTATGATTTTCTAATATATGAGCACAGGAAATGCAGGTACTCCTCCAGCACACCACCACATGTGGTCATGTCAAGATAACAGTCGACTAAAAATAAATAGGTCAGTCGATTTTTTAATGAACCGTCCAATCTATAAGGAACGGGCAGATGGCCTTCGTCTACCTCCCGCCAGTCACTGTTGATGATCTTTCTCGAACCGCCAGCGACCACCGGCCCAGACCCCTGCCTTCGCCGCCCCGCCCTCCCCTCGACCTCACACCACCGCCGTGCTTGGCAGCGCCCCAGGCCATCCCTTTAATCTCGGCCGACCTCCAGATCGGGCGCCAGTAGCTCCAGGCCCCACACGCCCCTAAGATAAAGACCGAGGCACTGCTTCCCCGGCGTAATAGGCGGACTAGCGCCTGTTACACTGGGGAATGCTTCCGTTAATTGGGAATCAACTGACCAGGAATTGAAATTCAGGGGGGCGACGAACCTCTAGCTAAGGTGAAATAGTATATGAGGAGAAACCTTGTGCATCGCGAGTTTCTAGGAACATCTAGTATCAAGAAGAAGCGGTCAACTAGCGTCTTCTATGGGATAAATACCGTGCAAGCAGACTCGTAAGATTTGCACGAATAAGGGAACATGAGTACCCTTATCTGTTGCCAGTGTGGTCTCCTCCTTATGTCGCGACGATCTTCTTTTTTCTCCCGGGGGAACCGATGTTTTGGAGAACCGTGGATTCTTGGACGAACCCATGGCCAAATTGTTGACTGTGTTGCCGTGGCCGTATGTCGGCGGAGGGGAAGCAGATCCGAGGCGGTGAAGGACGGCGTAGCAGGAACAGCTCCGGTGTGGTGGAGGGTGGCGAAGTTGGAGCGGCAGCGGTGAGGCGCAGGACGGCGTGGTTGAACTGGCTCGGGTACGGACGGCTCGACCTCGGCTTCAACTACTAGCCTTGGAGGGCGTTGCGGTTGAGGTTGCGGTGGACGACGCCATTGGGATATCGGCTCCGGCGTGATGGAGGAGGGCGGCGGTTGATGGGTGGAATGGGGTGGCGGACGGAGGACGCCGTGGTTTCGCGGCTGGTGGAGAGGTAGTTTTTGCGCCCACGGAGTACGAATGGGGAATCAGACGGGTGGATGAGGGGGGGGAGGGGGGAGAACCATGTTTCGGTCTGGGACGCGCTTGTTTTTGGCTTTTTTGAACAGAAGATGGGACGCGCTTGTTTGAAATTTGGGGAAAGTACAAACTTTGCCCCCCTCTTAAATTTTGGACCTACTGTGGGTCGGGGGTAGGATGGTAATCCCAGGTGTCCCAAATATTGGGCGGGAGTGATTTCGGCCGCGCGCATGTGTGCTTAGGCGGCCATTGTGTATGAATGTTTTTCGGAGGTGGTTGCGTGACGTCTAGATGAAGCTACAAACCTACCCCGGTTTAGACCTTTGGATGTCGGGCCGGTAGGTTTGATGGGTCGGAGTTATTAGAAAAGTAATTTCCTTGTACTACCAAACATTGGTCTCACGCGGTTTCGGGCGAGTAGAGGCTCTTTTGGCGCTTCGTTCGAAATTTTGAAACACAAGCATTCACGTTTAGAGTACTCTTGAACTTTCAGGATTGACCTAAATAGACAACGTTAAATTTGACCTTGCATGTTTGAAAACCTCATTAAATTATCCGCTTCTTTTTGAAATTTTGACACTTGAAAATCCTATAACTACGATTATTTTGGAATGGAGGAGCTAAATTAGAATCTATTTTGTACACGACTACATATGCTATTATGTACAAAATCAGAGCAAAGATTAGTGCCCCCATAATTCAGGTATGATTTACAAACGCCATGATATCAAATTCAAATAATTTAATGGACTTCATGTTGAATTCAATTTTTTAAAACCATCTTAAGTTGAATTCAAATGTATGCTAGTTCATAGGTAGCTATTTATAATGTTCATTGTGTAACTTTCGTATGTATAATGTGCTTTACACACACAACATGAACTATACTCATGTTTATATTCGATTACTAAAGCGATGCATTGTGTGGAGTTCAAAATACTAACTATGTGGATCAATTGTGTCGAATAATAACATAGACATGCTCAAATTCGATAGAATCTAGATGTCTGATGGATCAATGACCGTTCCTTACGCGAATTGCAAATATCATGATCCCATCCTAATATTTGGATACAATTTATATCTTTAATCAATGTGTACATCAGTCTTGTACGTGTAGTTTCACTCTCCATCGGTGGTCTCTCACACATGCTCACACACTCTCTCCCGAGGTGTCTTTCTCGCACACATGCTCTCGATATAACCCTCCCTCCCTCTCGTAACCATTTACGACTGTTTTCACTAACTTTTATCACAAGCACTCTTCCTCTCGCAAGCATACACATGCACAATCCCCATAGACCCTTTCTATATACATAGACCTGCCTACGTGTCTCCTGTATGCACATTATCTTTAGGCATGTCTCTCACGCATTTTCTCACACCTCTCTTCCTAATCGACGAGTATGATTCTAGCAGAGCATTCTGTAGGATGCCCCTTAAAGTTAGGTTGGATGAATAGTAATATCAGAGATAAAGGGGTTACCTTAGTCCGAGAACCCAGGGTTACAAATCCTAGCCAGCTTTGTCAGCGGACATAGAGTCCTTCACAATTATGCTATCTTTGTCTTGTACGACTAGTCATCCATGGGTCTCCCTAAATGCGTCACGGGCCGACCAATGTGGCGCGGGACGAACCGAACGAAGGGCCACACCTCGACCCACCGGACCTCACGCGGTGACACACCCTCTGCCCCCATGTCTCGTTATCTTCTCACACCCACACATACCAACACAAACACCACACACAAAAAATATATTTTCCTGGTGCCTCTATCCACTACCCCTTGCATATACACACTCAAGAGAATCTCTCGCCGTGACGTCATATTCGTCTCTCTCTCTCTAGAGTACTCTCATTTCTCGTGCTATCTCTCCCACGCCCCCCTGTCGGCCCCTCTATCCATGCCTCTCTCGAATACGTAATACACACACATACCTCTCTAGGCCCTGCCAAATGCATCAACTAGACATTCACACATGTTACATCACGTACCCCATTGATCCAAGAAGCCCTCTCTTCACGTTTATTTCGCATACAACATTCCTTTTGAAGAAAGTGTGGCCAAAAAAATATTTTAGAATTTCTACATATATACAACATTACAAAGTTATATGGAGGAGTATGAACGCTTGCATTGCATGGTGCCCACAATGATATTTATTCCGCACTATGAATTTGTATATTTTTATACTATATAAAGGTAGTCATAATAAAGAGAAACGAAGAGCATCTCTATCTCCATCGCATACCCCCCCTCTACGCCCCTTTCAGGTACGCACACAAACTATCTCCAGGTCCTCTAAAAGTAATTAAGCCTCAAGCACATTCATGCATGTTTCATCTTTCTCTCACGATATATACAATGACGATCATTGTAATTGAAGCGAAAGCACGATATGTACATTGGACTTCAGAATCCACTCATTACGGTCACAGTTTACGTTTTCTGGTTATTATACAGTCACGTGCTCACCGTACAACTCTGTATTTGCTCAAGACACGACTAGTTGACCTGTTAAACGCTCCACGTGGCACCTCTAGTGTTGCATCACACTATCTCACTACCATCGGGCCCACCTGTTGGCTTGTATCTACTCTACATCTACACTCTTATAAATACTAGCAAGATGCCCATGCGTTGCACAGAACATCAAGATGCATTTGTATGAGTAGTTTATCCTGTGGGAGAAAAGGATGAACAAGGGAAGGCCTTATTTGCAAGTGTGGAGAGGGGTGTGGGTATCTTTTTGCAAAATTGCCATAGTTTCCTTCCTATCCGTTAGATATAGCTCGGACGGCCTATATTGCAGGATGGCAGGCACACGATGATCACCGACTATGCTTTTTATAAGAGTAGGGATGAAATACACTCTTATAAAAAACAGAGTTGGTGATGATGGTGTGCCTGCCATCCTGCAATATACGCCGTCCGATTTATATCTGACGGATAGGAAAGAAACTATGACAATTTTGCCTACCCACACACCTCTCCACATTTGCAAATAAGGCCTTCCCTCGTTCATCCTTTTCTCTCACAAGATAAACGAGTCATACAAATGCATCTTGATGTTACGTGCAACGCACGAGCATCTTGCTAGTAAGAATGAAAACAAACGACAAAAAAATATTGGACGGTGGTTCGAAGTCATGACCGCGGGCACAGCGGACAAGGTGGCCTTGTATTGGTATGCTGAGCCGTCTGTTTTAACACACATGAGCTGGTGTGGTGATTATACACACACGCACACATGCACACAAACTGCATGCACGCAACACTCACACGAACACATGCACCCACGCACACACGCAACACTCACACGTACACACGCAGCCACGCACGCACGCAACACTCACACGCACACACGCACGCATGCATGCACACACCAGTACACCACACGACCAACACACACTCTCACGCTCAAGTGCTCAACCAACACGTGCATGCACACACATCAGGCCCTGACAGACACATACACAACCATGTGATTCCCGCGCACGGGGTGGAGTCTTGTCGCGCCCGCGTAATTTTGTGTTTATCTGACCTTTTCCCTATGCGAACTGACAGGTGGGACCCACAAGGAACGTGGTCAATTTAACTAGTCAACATGGTGCCACGCAGACTATTTGGCCGGTCAACAGAGTGCAATCCGATGCTGAACCGTGAGCAAGTGACCGTATAGTCACCGCAAAACATATATAGTGACCGTAATCAGCTTATTCTGAAGTTCGGTGAACGTATTACACTTTTCTCACTGTAGGCCCTCCAAAACTACATCTCTACACGTTCTCACATGTTACATCTAAAACCTATGCAATACAACACTACTACTATACTCTAACACAATAAATCATATGTGTTTTTATTTTTACTAGATATCATATTGTTACTTAATTGTTTAGTTTGCATACATTAAAATTGCCTTTGAAATGTATGGCCAGTATCATATACCGCGCGGGAAAAATCCCGCCCTTTCCTGTTTAATCGGGTTTGTATCGATGGATCGTGCGAAACAGCAAAACTATAGTACTATATACAGTACAAGTGACAGTTGACTGGGCCGTTGTGTCGTGTACTCCTCCATCGTAAGAGTGGAGCGCTCGCTTTCATAAATCTTCTAGTCCCTTTCGCCGACATGTGGGGCATCAAGCTACCGGGTCCACGTGCCAAAGCGGAATACAGTGCAGAGCAGCCGGGGTGAAGCACCCAGTCATGGCGCCGGCGTAGTAATGTGCAATGAGGCGTCAAATCACAAAGCTGCACCTTTCCCGCAGTTAAGTTGGAGGGACGAAGTAATAATGCTAAAAAAAGAAGTTGGAGGGACGAAGCAACCATCATTTCACTCGTTGCTGAATCCGCTTCTCCCTCATCTTCTTCAAGTTAACCACGTGTTGCTTCTGCCGTGGTTCTGCCTCATGTGGGAAGCGGATCGGCTTGGTAAAGCACTGACACGTGGGACCGCATGTTAGCAAACCGCCAGGACAACGTCCTCTAAAAATAAGAAACCTCCCCCGCCATCCACGCGGCAAAATCACCTCATTTTTACTAATCTTGATTCTATAATTTTTTAGATCAATATAATTGAGATTTGTATAGATACCACACAGGAGCAAAACCAAGTGGTACGGTCAAGGGCATCCACAATGTGTAGCCAAATGTGAAAATAGCTTTTGGCATCATGGGAACCATTGTGGACGGTGTTGCCAAAGCCAAAAGGATGGAACTGAAGCTCCCTGATTGATTGATTGAAGGAATAGAAAAATGTAACGTCTCTCCTCTTTCTCCCGTGCTTGGACGCATGTACAGTATAGAGGACAGAGTCTACTCCCCTGTCCCTTCTATAACAAATCACAAAGCAGTGAGGCGTCAAATCACAAAGCACGGATGAAGTAACCATCATTTCACTCTTCGCTGACTCCCCTTCTCCATCGTCTTCTTCGAGAAACCATCTCACCGCACTAAGCTGGATGGACGACGCTATTGTGTACGAGTAGTACTAGTACATTTACGCGTCCTTTGGTTCAACGGACTTCCTGGATGCAAATAAGGTGGTTGTCTCGGCTTGCAGGCGGCACTTGCGAACGACTTACCGTGGTCTCCCTCAATGGTGTTCTCCGTCGAACGCACTTCGCCAAGCGACAACGTTCGAGATATCGTCGACGTCACCGCAATGGGGAAGGAAGTCAAATATAGGTACTACCTACATTTTTTTTGTACACAAGGCCAGTATATCAAAATTACAATTTGCAAAAGGCCACTAATAGTAATCGAGGCAAAATTGATGGGGTTTGCCTCGTACTAGCAACCACAGACATTAATATCCCCTGCATGCATGCGGAAGTGAGAAGGTTGGTTTGCATGGCGCTGCATTAATCAAGCAATGAGGAGTGAGATGGTTAGCTCTTTGGGCTTTGGAGAAAAAATACGCATTAATTGACACGTGAAACGAGGATTTATATTGATTAATCCGCGAAGGAAAACCCCGCCTTTCTTTTTTAACACTAGTACTCCTAGTACGTAGTACTACGTACTTATCCTGTTTGGGTCTAGGCCTTGCATTGCCATACTTCGCCACACATTTTTGCCAAGCTTGCCTAAAGTTTTCAAAATGAAAAGGAGGTACACTTGCGCACGGCTGTCGCGGTCGCACTGCACCCTCACACGGTCGCTCCTGCACGTCGCGGTCGCACCGCACCCTCACATGCACAGTCGCACCTGCACGCTGCAAACCCAACCAAGGGAACACACCCTCACTGACACGTGCCGTCGCATGTGAACAAACCAAACTCAGCCATCCTACCGCTGACACATAATTTTCGTTCATAGAGTATGTTTATCCAACCGCATGTTGGGGAGTATCCGTACGGCCCGTGCGGTGGTCTGTTGGGGAAGAAGAAGAGGTGAGGAAGAAGGGTTAGGAGACGTAGGATATTCATCCAACCGCCTGAAATGGTAGACTGACCCAAGTCAGGTGACTTGCATAACAATATATGTTTTTACACAGCAAAAGATCCATAAAAACAACAACATAAAGAAAAACTATCACTGCTCGCGGAACGAGACGACCTCGTCGTCTTTGGCTGCCGGCGCGAACCAGCCGTAGCTGCCAACGTGTGTCTCCGCACCGTGGTTGTCTTCGGCCTCCAGCTACTCGTTCACGTGGAGCGTGCGGGCGCTCTGCACGGACAAGAGCACCTCCCGGTTCAAGTCAAGGACGTACGGTTCCGCCTGCATGAGGGCATCGATGGCAGCGGCATCCGCGCGCTCCGCGTCGAGTCAAGCCTCCGCTGCCCGGTTCAAGTCCAGGATGTCCGGTTCTGCCTGCAGGAGGGCCTCGATGAGAGCGGCATCCATGCGCTCCGCGTCGAGTTGAGCCTCTGCCGCCCGGTTCAAGTGCAGGACGTCCGGTTCCGCCTGCAGGAGGGCCTCGATGGCAGTGGCATCCGCGCGCTCCGCCTCAAGTTGAGCCTGCGCCGCCCGGTTCACATCCACGACATCTGGTTCCGCCTGCAGGAGAGCCTCGATGGCAGCGGCATGCGCGCGCTCTGTGTCGAGTTGAGCCTCTGCCTCCCGGTCCTCCTTTAGCATCGCCAGGTTGAACGGCTGGTCCGCCTGCACCATGGGGAACTCGGACGCCGGCACGAAGTCGACGTCCATCGTCTCATACCCATCGGGGGCCTTCTGCGCCGTGACCTCCACCATGAACATTGGATCGGCTTCCTCCTCCTCGTAGCTTGGCTCCAGAGAACTCGGGGATTGGCCCGCCGCAAAGCGAGCTTGGGAACGGAGGTCTATGGCACCGACCACCGCCGCGATTTCTGCGTGGCGCTCCGGCGTCAGCATCTTGTAGTACGTGATCTTGCGGCGCACCACGGCTTTCCGGTGAACTAGGGGACGCTTGATGCGGGCTAGGGGATCGAAAGGTGGGGGAAGGGGCTGGAGATTAGGTGTGGTTTTAGGGAAGTGGCTGGCGTAGGCCGAGCAGTGAAGGTTCTGGTGTGAATAGTGGTTCCGATGACGACCGGTCAATCGGTTTTGACTATACATCGCTCTTGTCGCCTTCGCGTTGCAGCCCGGCACGCTGGACCCTCCACGTTGTTCACCGAATGGAACGCGCTTCGTCTTGCGTTTTCGCTTGCTTGTGGGACCGCAGTTAAGAGCAAACCAACGTCCTCCCCCTCCCCCGCCCGCGTCATTTTATGCGGAGTAAATAAAAATAGAGGGAGTATACTACGGATGAGGATCCCCTGACGTGACCGAACCCATTGAGTAACTGACATGCGGGGCCTAGCAAGCATGGGGTCCGCCAGTAAGTGACCGAAAGGGAGGGTAAGGCAGGGATACATATGTGAAAGGAGCTTCCAATGATATAATTTTCACATTATACATCTCATGTATTATTAATCTTGTCAATAGTCAAATGCGGTTTTGAAAAACACATTAGAGCATGGTTAATAATATAGCCAGTCGATGGCTATAAGGAACTGCCATGTCATCTATAGCCATCATCTATTATATGCACTCATACAGTAGTGTGGGCTATAAGGTTGGCTATTTCCCGCAAAAAAAATTATAAGGTTGGCTATTGTATTAGTACCTTTTTCCATCTCCTCTCCATCTCTTTCTTCATATTTATTGTACGTATTTAACTAGGAATGCGTATATAGCTAGGCTCTTGCATGAGAGCTCACTCCCCTTACTTTTTCACATCTCTCTCCTCCACATAGGCCCTATATAAATGGAAGGAGGGAGTACAACTATGAGCACTGCATACTCTAGTACAGATGTTGTCAGTACTCCACTAGTACTATTGGTCAGGGAGCTTAAAAAAAGTTACTATTAGACTGGCTATACGTGGTGAAATCCTAGTAGGAAGAGCACGCACGAGAACAAGCACATTCACGTGGTTGAAAACAAATTGGAAACCATCTCGAGTACAAATCTAGGAGTACGTACGAATCTAACAATATTGATTGGGCGTTGTTGTTGATACTTTTTTTTATCAAAGTAGAGATACTTTGACTACACATAAAACTTATATGTAAACTAGAAAGGATAGGAGGGAGTATATTGTACGTTCAAAAACGAAACGAACATTGAATACCCTTTATATATGATTTGCAGATGCTATGATCACCGGCTCATAATTTTGAATCTGCCTTAGGTATCACACATGCCCCCACTCGTTCTCTCTCGATTTCATCTCGGGGTCCGGAGATCGATTGAAAGAGCACTAGGGTGGGTACAATACGTTCGTTTCGCTTATGAACGTACAATATACTCCCTCTGATCCAGACAGACCCCCCCCCGCGCGGGTCATTTCTATCATAGAAACAGACAGAACCTTTATCTCCTTGCACGACACGCAATTGATCTCTGAACATCAATCGATCTCATTAACATGTGTCGGGGCATGCATGAACCGAATGGGATGCCAAAACTAAGACGCGAAGCGACACGTAGTGGAGGCAAAGTGAAACTTCAAACGAACCATTTGTTTGTATGCATGTCGGAAAAATTACAAATAAACATTGGAAATACAAGCATGGTCTAGGCCCACATGCGAATGATACTCGGCAGAATGTTCGAATGATGCATGCGGGAGGATGGACTCGACCGGAGGGCGACATGATCGATGGAGAAGAGGGTTGGAGATGAATGAGAAATAAGCAAACGCCACATGATTATACTTGACTGGCTCAAATAAACAATAAGTTGTCTCGCTTGGCCTACATAGTGAAAGGCCTAATGCGCAACGCGGAGCACTGACGCTCGAATATGGCCGGGAAAACAAGGAAACCGACATGTGGGGCACACCTGTCAGGACGACGTAGCGCAAACTAGTCCAATGGAGGAGCTGGCCCACGACCTCCTCGCCACCGGCAACTATTCATGTGGCTCGTGGGGGCCAACAACGTGGCGCAGCTCCAGCACCGCCTCTGGACAAGGCGACCGCGGTGAGCGACACGCTCATCGTCGCTAGACACGGTCGGTTTCAGTGTGCCGAGGGTGGCGTTAGTGCTGTGGCACGACCAACAGCTAGTATGTTTGGTTTGTGCCCAAGGTTGTCCGCATTCATGACGTCCGTCCGTATGCCGTTGTTAAGAGGCTCGGTGCCCGAGGAACCAACTCCGGAGACTTAATGATGCACCAGGACGCTTGGCCTCACCGGAATGCGCTACTTAAAGCGGCAACGCCCAGCTAACCTCCACACCATAGCGCATCGTCCTCCTACCTGGCACCACATCCGCCATGACTGCAAGCGCGAACGCTCTGCGGGAGAGCTTTTCTTCGAGGATGGAGCTCGAGGTCGCCGCCTTCGCTCAAGTCGCCGCACAAGCGGTGGCGACGCTGGCGGCCGACGACCACAATAAGAAATATGTCAACTTGTGACCTTCTGGCTGTGACCCTGGAAGAATTGGTCATAGATCTATGACCATTTGAGACCAATTGGTCAAAAGTTGTTCGGGGGGCTCCAAACCCTAAACCATTGCGACCATTTTGGTCAGAAAGGTTGTAATTTCCTTACACGAAATGGTCATAAAGCAAACAGCGCTAGTCCGCTGCCTTATTTCTAGTTGTTAACGACCAATATAAATGGTCATAGCCTTGTAAATTGTGGTGGGTTGCGATGACTAGGCGCCATCTCATCAGTTTTGCCTATGTGTCATGTCCATGTGTCAATTTTTTCCCTAGGTAGTGAAGCAACCTATATTTCTGTTATTCCAAAAATTCCCAAAAAATTCTCATAAATTGTTTGGATCATATCTTCATCAAATATGTCAAAAACCTTCCTTGCCCAGTTCAAAAATAATTTGACAATATTCATTTTCCTATTCTGTTCAGAGCAGCACTTTGTGAAGGAAGTACCACTTTGGCATGTCCAAATAGTATCCATTTTCTACAGTGCTTTCCTATGCCCAAATAACCAACCTCCACCAAATGCCAGCTCAATCCATTCATTATTTTGAGCCCAGCTTCAACATTCGTATTTATGTCCAGTGTGGTACTTTGCAAAGCAAGTACCACCTAGGCTCCTCCTTTTGAGCTGAAAATTTGTGAAGCCGGTCTTCTTAGTAACCGACCATCCTCAGCCAAAACTCATGCCCATTAGCCATGTACATTTCCCGTACCGCGAATCAAACACTTGGCTGCTAATTCATGTTTGAGCATCGATCGGTCTCCTCGTGAGAATCTTATGTTGTAATTTTCAATCTAACACCTACCTTGGGAGTGCCCAACCCACTAGACATGCCTAGGCCACCCAGAACACATGGCAACGCCACGGTCACGCGGCGGGCATGCGTGTTTACGCGCTCTAGAGTTGGGGCCCTCGGCCACCACCCAAACCTCGACATATCGCCACCAAACCATGTATTTATGATTAAATAGGTACTTTTGTAACTAGAAATGATTTTTTGAAAAAATAAATAGCAAACTATGAGGCAGCTGCAGTTCAAATTTGACCCGCTTCCAACTGAATCGGCGGAAATTTGTCTTTTTCACAAGAGGTGGATCAAAACTTTTTACACCTAACCATTTTGTCAATTGTGCATTAAATATGTCCTAGTATTTTATAAAATTGATTTGGTCCAATTTCGCAACAATTATTTGGGAGGTCCTTCACAAAAAAACCTCCTTTTGGGCACTCGAAAAATGGAAAATGGTTTTTTCGTCCAAAGAAAATGAAAACTCCTTAGGCAACATTGTTTGCCATTCCAATATACACCCTTGTGCACAATATGAGATCATTTGAACAAACTATGCCATGAATATGGCCATAAGATTGATCATTTGGCTTGAAAGCCATGAATCTTCACACATGATAGCTCATTTCTAATAACACTTTTTTTAAAAAGAATTGTTGTATTACAAGTTTGTTATTTTTCCTGGTAACTTGGCCACATATAATGACACAATGCGAAGGTTTCCCAATTATTTGATTTTTTGGAAATTTTTATGCCCGTTTCAAAATGCGGTCAAAACGGCGGGAATGACCGTTCCTAGCTAGTGGTTGAATCATGGAATTTTTTTGGTGTTTCTATGATTAAATAGATACTTATGTACCTAGAAATGATTTTTGGAAAGAATAAAGATAAAACTATAAGGCAGTTATAGTTCAAATTTGACCCGCTTCCAACTGAATCGGCGGAAATTTGTCTTTTTCACGAGAGGTGGATCAAAACTTTTTACACCCAACCATTTGGTCAATTAGGCATTAAATATGGCCTAATATTTTAGAAAAATGATTTGGTCCAATTTTGCAACAAGTATTTCGGAGGTCCTTCACAAAAAAACCTCCTTTTGTGCACTCAAAAAATGGAAAGTGGTTTTTTCGTCCAAAGAAAATGAAAACTTCCTTAGGCAACATTGTTTGCCATTCCAATATGCACCCTTGTGCACAATATGAGATCATTTGAACAATCTATGCCATGAATGTGGCCATAAGATTGATCATTTGGCTTGAAAGCCATTGATCTCCACACGTGATAGCTCGTTTCTAGGAACACTTTTTTAAAATAATTGCCGTATTACAAGTTTGTTATTTTTCCTGGGAACTTGGCCACATATAATGACACAATGCGAAGGTTTCCCAATTATTTTATTGTTGTTGAATTTTTTATGCCCGTTTCAAAATGCGGTCAAAACGACGGGAATGACCGTTCCTAGCTAGTGGTTGAATCTTGGAATTTTTCGGTGTTTCTCTGATTAAATAGATACTTATGTACCTAGAAATGATTTTTGGAAAAATAAAGAGCAAACTATAAGGCAGCTACAGTTCAAATTTGACCCGCTTCCAGCTGAATCGGCGAAAATTTGTCTTTTTCACGAGAGGTGGATCAAAACTTTGTACACCCAACCATTTGGTCAATTGCGCATTAAATATGGCCTAGTATTTTAGAAAAATGATTTGGTCCAATTTTGCAACAATTATTTGGGAGGTCCTTCACAAAAAAACCTCCTTTTGGGCACTCAAAAAATGGAAAATGGTTTTTTCGTCCAAAGAAAATGCAAACTTCCTTAGGAAATATTGTTTGCCATTCCAATATGCACCCTTGTGCACAATATGAGATCATTTGAACAAACTATGCCATGAATGTGGCCATAAGATTGGTCATTTGGCTTGAAAGCCATTAATCTCCACACGTGATAGCTCGTTTCTGAGAACACTTTTTTTTAAAATAATTGCCGTATTACACGTTTATTGTTTTTCTTGGGAACTTGGCCACGTATAATGACACAATGCGAAGGTTTTTCCAGTTTTTTGTTTTTTTTTGAATTTTTTATGCCCGTTTCAAAATGCGGTCAAAATGGCAGGAATGACCGTTCCTAGCTAGTGGTTGAATCTTGGAATTTTTTTGGTGTTTCTCTGATTAAATAGGTACTTATGTACCTAGAAATGATTTTTGAAAAAAATAAAGAGCAAACTATAAGGCAGCTACAGTTCAAATTTGACCTCCTTCCAGCTGAATCGGCGAAAATTTGTCTTTTTCACGAGAGGTGGATCAAAACTTTTTACACCCAACCATTTGGTCAATTGTGCATTAAATATGGCCTAGTATTTCAGAAAAATTATTTGGTCCAATTTTGCAACAATTATTTGCTAGGTTCTTCACAAAAAAACCTCCTTTTGGGCACTCGAAAAATGGAAAATGATTTTTGTGTTCAATGGAAATGAAGACCACAAAATCATCATTGATTGAGATTTTAAGATACACATATGTGCAATATTGGGTCATTTAAACATACAACACGAGGCCAATATGTTGAGTGTTTACCCGAAATAAGAGGGTAAAAAATACAAAGAAACAAAAAAAACACAATTACATAAGCTGGATTCTGATTGGTGGAACCATCTATGACACGGATCGATGACATGGCAGACATCCTACCATCCATTGCTAGCCCTAACCCACCGCACCCACTCCTCATCCTCGCGAACCCTACCTAGCCACTCGTCGCCTCCTCCCCTTCCAGATCGCCGCCGCCACCTCCTTCCCCACCCCCTCCCCGCACTCGCAGCGGCTCCCACCCTCCCCGCACCCGCGCACGGCGCCGTTGGCTCCTCCACCTCCAGGCGACGCCGAGCCCGCGGTCTCCTTCCCCAAGATCGCGCCGGAGCCCGCGGTCCTCCTCCACCTATAGCTCGTCTCCTCTCCGGTCGCGCCGCCGACCTGTTCGTGGCCGAGCTTCGGCGAGCTGAGCAGCAGAGCTCTGACGGCTCCTCTTCTCCCCTTGCAGCCGCCTGCCGCGCCAACCTCCCTCCCTCCCTCCTCGCCAATGAAACCCTAGCCAGCAGCCATGGCTAGGGTTTGTGCAGTTTCTCCCCATCCGATCTGGCGAGTCTCCCTCCTCCTCCCCCGCTCCCTGAACCTTAGCCACTCCAAACCCCTGACCCCTTCTTGTCTCGTCTCTGCAGGTAGACCGCGCCGGCAAGCGACCAGGACGACGCCCGAAGAGGAGAGTAGGGCCTTCTCCTCACCGTGTAGCCACCGACCTTGTCCTGCTCGAGGAAGAGGAGCAGGAGGGGCGCACCCAGCCACCACAGTCGCCGCCGTCAAGGGCTTCTTCCACCTAGACCTGTAAATCCACGGCGCCGTCGTCCAGCCACCCAAGGTGAAGGTGCCCCCAACTCCCCTCCGCCCCCTCTCCCCTCCTTGTTTCATTCGATCTAGCAGCCATGGATTTGGGTTCCTCAAGGCTGCCTAATTACTCTCCAAAAACCATGTGTTCCTACTACTAGCTCTAGTCGTGGATGCTGGGTAGCTCCCTGTTTTCTCTGTTTTTATGTAATCCTAGATAGAACCATACAACTGTGGATGACAAACACTGCAATTTAATCTAAAATTGTCATCATCATCCTAGCAAATACTCCTGAAATTACTGTAAATTGTTGGACGATTATGGGCTAGTGTAGATGCAAAATAAGGTTGCACCTTTAGAGGAGATATGACACTGATGTTGGATGCTTGGTAGTTGTCTTGTGTTGTCTGCATGTCGGTACTAGCAGTATGTCCATGAGCACCGTGCTGGTGTTAGTCGCAATGATCAGCTTCAATAGCATGACCAGTACCTGAACATGATGCATATTTATTAACAAAAATGGTAATGCATTTTGCTCATACCAGGGTGCTCGATTTAGTCTGTTGCGAATGCTAATAGACCATGATAACTTGTATATTGGACCTGCCCCCTCTCTCTGTTTGACTCGCTCAATCTCTCTCTATCTTTCTGCAGGCGCTGCCGGATTAGAACTATACGGCTTAGCGGGTGGCCCTATTTTGCCATCGGGACAGGAGCTCTCATCACTGACCCCTCTTCTCCACTACACGTGTTCAACAGAAATTGTTTTAGTTTGTCATACATAATTGACTATGCTTATGTTGGTTGTTATTGAGTGTATAATTCATTATATTAATTATTTGTTTTGAAGTATAACTGAAACTTCATATATGTATTTACATTCATGGAAAGCATATAATCAATATCTGGTCTGATGATTTATGTACTGTTATCTCAAATAGAAAAGCATATAACAGTAGCAGTAGCACAAATTTAACTGAATTCAATTAAAATTTCCAGAATCTCTTCTTGATCTGTAATGTTTTAGTGCAACAAAGTCATACCGAGTGAGGTCCATGTGGTGCTCTGAGATGCTCTTGATGGTTTGTTGTCAAGACTGATATCCCATGTATGTCATGATGCTGCTAGCTTGTTTCAGTCCAGTATCTCTTCTTGATAGTCTTGTTAACATAATTGAGTCCAGTAACTCTAATTAATTAACTGAATTTATTTGTTTAATTGAATTACATTGAAACCTTTCCTTTAATTATAATTAAAGAAGGGTTTCAGTTTAATTAAAACTAATGGAAACCTTTTCGGTTAATCCTGTTGTTTACTGTATTTGCATGCTTGCAGGAATGTGTCAAATACTTGTTATGTACATGTAGTGGCACGAGAGTCAAGATTTACTAGTGCTTGCCTTCTTGTGTTATCTGGACACATTGGTTAATCTAATTTTCTTGTGATTTCCCAATTCAATATCTAAGAAATGAATTTATAGACTTTAATGAATTCAATGTATGATCCTAATGAGAATTATATGATATCTACCTGTTTTTATCCTTGACCAATATCAATTGTGGTAGCTCTTAAGCGACACATACTTTTTCTCGCTCCGAGTTCCTAAGCATGGTATTATATTTTTGTTAGCTAGAACATGCCATCTTTGAATTTGCTGAACATTAGTAGCTAACTAAGTTGTGCCCCATTGATGTCTCAATTGTTACATTACATCTAAAAAAGTTAGCCTCAACTAACTGTGAAATTTAGAATGTTCAAATTCAGATCTTAAGTTCTCAAACTGGACCGGACTTATATATACACAAATCAGTACTAAAGTAGGTCTGTATGGGTCTGTATGATCTCCTGTTAGTAAAATTACAGCATAAATAACTTCCCATGTAGTTCTGCTATTTTTAGTTTGGGTTGAAGTGATTGGTAGGCCTAGTGGTTGTGCGATTCTATGATCCTATCCTGTAAAACTTATATGCACACCTCATATGAATCTGTGATCACATCCAGTGAAATTTATATGCATGTTCCACTCCACTGTCTACACATTTACTTAGTAATACATACTTCTGCACTTCTGTTATGCTTCTCACTTTGTTTGTATGAGGCGGCCAGGCTGCCTATTTTGTAGCAGTCTGCTTCCATAGTGATTGTATGGAGTCGAGATAATTGTGTTTTCCTCGGCAGTAGGTCAGCAGACACCGCTCCTGCTATATATGCTAAGCTGCCGCCAGTGTTTGTGCGATGTTGCCGGCTTAGAGCATCATCTCCAATAGTTGCTGCCTGTTGATGTGGTTGTTGTGGTGTCATGTGCTTCTCCTGAATCTGTTGTATGCTTAGCTGATTAAACGTGCAGTTTTTTTAGTATTTTGGTTGGTCTGATGGTGTTTCTTTTTTTGGCTCAAGTGCTTAACTTATGAGCTTATGTTGAAGTGTGCTGATTTTGCACTATCGAAATTGATAGGAGATACTATGGATGCAAGATTCATTGTTTGTTCTTGCTCACTATGTGCTTAACTGATGATGATTGTTGTTGTTAGAAATTATGATTGCTTGTGTCTTAATTTTTTTCTTCTGTAATGATGATATGAAATATCACGCATGTCCTTATTGGTGCTGCTGCTGTTGCTGTGGTTGTCGGAGGTGTTGCTGCCGCATCTGGCGGAGCTGCAGTCCGAGAAGGTCAAGGATAAGATCATCCTCGATGGGAACGACATTGAGCTTGTCTCCCGCTCTGTCGCCCTCATCAACTAGGTGAATCAAACAGGACCCAGAACCTGTCTTTGTTCATGTGCATGTTGTGCTGCTTGAATAATTTGGCTGATGAGATGCAAATGATATTGTATCATGTTTGCTTATGCTCTTTGCGGAAACTAGTATGCTAGATGTTCTTAGAAATCATTGCAATGCATATCTTCAGTGTTGGATGTGGAGTGTTCTTTCTTTGCGATGCATATATGGCTGCTTGTGCTATTCAACATGATGCAAATAGGGCTACTTCTGCCATTGTGCTATTGTTTGTGGTTTGTCTAGTTTTGGCCTATATAGTTGCTTCTTTCTCTTCATGTATTATTATGTGCTCCATAATGATTTGGTTTTTGCTTCAATATAATCTGCTTCTACATTCTGTTCCTATGTAATCTGATCTGCAATGATTCAGTTTTTGGTTCCATATAATTAATCTGCTTCTATGCTCTGTTCTTGTGCAATTTTCCTATTGTTCTTGCTGTTCTATGCGTTCGCCTTCCAGGGACAACATATATGTGCTTTTCATACTTGTTTTTTTATTTAAGCTGGTAACTTTTTATGTTCACTCTTTTTCAGGAGCTTCAGGCCTAATTTTTTGCCTTTATGTTCACCCTTTTACAGGAGCTCCAGGCCTAATCTTTTTGAGTGTGAAGCCATGAAGCCAAGTGCGAAGCAGCGAAGCCCTACTTAGGAAGAGTTTTTTGGTTCTGTAGTAGACTATAAATTGTAATTTTGTAACGGATTGTAAAAGGCTACTATAGTGTTATTTGATGAATTATATTTGATGAATTATGTATGTTAAAAAGATGTGAAATGGAAACTTGACCAGGTGGACCAATTTATGTCCCACTTATGAATATAATTTGAGAAAATTTGAAATTCTTGACATGTGGGACCAATGTATGGCATTATGAGTAGTGGGACCCATCTGATTAGTGGGACCAGCTCTTAAATATAATGATATAAAAATAGAAAATCAATTGATGGTAAGAAGGCCACGGCCCAACAATAAAAAAGGCTGCAATATCGGGCTTGGCCCATGAACCTGATAAAAAAAGACAAAAAACACAAATAGGCAGAATTATTGGGCTTGGCCCATGTAAAACACCTAATCGGACCGGGCTGAATCTTGTCGGTGACCTTTTCAATTGGTCGCAATTTTGCCATGTCAGATTGCCACGTCAGATCCGACGTGGCCTGGGCAGACAACCGGTGACCAAAACAAAAGGTCATGGGTTCAACGACCTTCTGAGAGAAGGTCATTAATTTTAGTTTACGACTGCCAGCTTTTGACCTTCTGTTTTTGGTCACAAAAAGGTCGCAAATGAAAAACTATGACCTTTCAGCAGCCAATAGTGAGGGTCACAAGTTGACATATTTCTTGTAGTGGACGGGAGCACCGCCAGCCATGCGTCCTACTTGCCACCGTCCAACGTCCGGCACCGCCGAGGTCGGGGACTCCTCCGAGGATGAGTAGGGCATGGGAGGCGGCAGGGCATGGTGTGCCAACTGGCCGGTCCGTCTCCCGTGTTCTACTTTTCCTCGCTGGAGACCGCACCTTCACTTCACGGGTCTTGAACCCCGCCCCCATACATGGAGATTGCAGATGGAGGATGTCGGTCGCCGCCGTAGAATAGGTTTAGGGTCGGGTTTCTTTTATTTTTCTGTCCTATAAAAGTTCGAAATGTAATGAAAATCTGCCGTGTTTGCATTAATCTCGGCCGGTGTATATGAACTTTCATAATAATATAGTATATTGTAGAAGTACTAGCAAGATGCCCGTGCGTTGCATGGAAGATCAAGATCTTGTGGGAGAAAAGGATGAACGAGGGAAGGCCTTATCTGCAAATGCACATTCATGCATTTCACATTTTCTACATCTACGGGAACCTACGAAAGGGTTAACGTAAATTGCCTCTCTCTTTGCTCCCCTAATTTTCATGGTGGTGGCCCCCTCCCTCCCCCCAATCTACAATCAACAGCTCACACGTTTCACATTATGTTAATTACGTAACTGGGACTACGTAGGTGTAGCATTACTCGTCCTAAAAAAACAACTAAACCAACCTCCCAGCATATCGCGCGGGAAAAGACCCGGCCGCGCCGTTTTAGTTGGGATTACCGGATTAGTAGTAGTAGTATCGATGGATCGCGCGAAGCAACAAGTTTTTTTGAGGGGGTGAAGCACCTAGTTTAAAAGGAAAAAAGGCGGTACACTCACAACACCCCTGTCGCGGTCGCATTGCACCCCACACACGTTCGGTCCTGCACACGGCTCACGCAAACAGAACGCGCTCCGGCTTGCCTCTTCACTGACACGTGGGACTGCACTTGGAGAAACCGACCATGCGCAAAACTCCCCCCGCCGACCGCGCGAGAATCCTCCCCCCACCCAAAAATTCCCCCCAAATCCTAGATTCAAGCGCCCTTCGGCCAACTAGCCAATAATATTCCCCAAACACCCCTCCCCCCTGCCCCCTCCACTCCATTAGCTCCGCCAAAGCCGCCCTCCCCGCCACGCCGATACGTCGGCGCCGCGGTTCGTCGAGGGGACGCACGGAAATCCTCTCGCTCCCACAGTACGCTCTCGTAGACTGCCGTCCTCTAGCCGCGCCGCCACCGCTGGCGACATTATTGTGGAGGCGCACGGCGGTCAGCGCCGCCACCGCTGGCGACGTTCGTGTGGAGACGCACAGCGGTCAGCTTCTCCCACGGTACGCGCATTCTAGACTGAGGCCCCGTGCAAGTCGGTGTAGCGCTGAATGTTAGATGATAGACGCTGTTAATCTCACTGTTTGCTGAAGTAGTTTACAGTCAATATGCTTTGCTTAAGAAGCTTCCTTGCCCTGTTCTGCACTCAATCTGCTTTGCTGAGATGGCATGCCAATGCCGATTAGTTGCTAAAATATCCTGCCATATATTTATTGTGAGGTAAATTGCCATGGTCTAGTAGCCAATCTGTTAGGTGAAATAGCTCTACACCGTTTTATACTCGATCTTTGCTGCGATGGCCTTCGATAGTTCGATGGCTGTGTGCTCGACCTCATTGACTGCTGAAACAGCCTGCCATAATTTAGCACTCAAATCTGTTTGCTGAATTAGCTTTACATATATTTCGTTACTTAGATCTGCTCGTCCAAATATCTTTCCATAGCTTTAGACATCGACCTAGGTATTTTCTTCTAGACTTCATAAAAAAGCATATATGTTTTTCCTGTAATATGTAGAAGAACTAATTTGTATGTCTAACAGATGTACATGACTTGGATAACTTCTGCTCAAAGATTCTCTGCTACATATGTCGAGGAGGTTGAAAATTTCATGAACTATATCAGAGCTGAGTACGGTGGTCCAAAATCAGATGTGCTCTACCTGTGTAGCAATTGTATGAATTCAGTTACAAGACCCCAGTCAACTATGCAAAATCATCTACACTTGTATGGGATGTGGGTCACATATACTAGGTGGGTTCATCATGGTGAAGCTGTGAACGTCAATGTTATTGACTACGTGGAAGCAGTAGATCACCATCTTGATCTGCTTGATGCTCAGGTGGAAGAGGAGGAGGAGGAGGAGGTGGTGGCGGAGCCAGTGAGCTTGACCAACATTGAAACAATGCTACGAAATGCTCGTGCATTCCGTGAACTTTCACCTGCAGAAGAAAAATTGTGGGCCCGCATGTTCGCTACAAAAAAAGGACACATCTGTGACATTTTGGGCCGAACGAATTTTTTTTCAGTCATACATATGACACTTCCATGACGATAATTGTGACAAAACCCGGTATCATCATAGATGTGGTGGGCTCCTACTTCTATGACAAAAAATCATGACAGAAAATGGGCTTTTCGTCCTGGGCGGGCCGGAGACGCAGCTGCATGACATTCTTTGGGCCGTCCATGACGGAAAAAACCGTGGTAGAAGCGAGGGCGAGGAAAATTTTGGGGAGTTCCTGGTTACGGTGGGAGGTCGGGGGCCGAGCGATGCGCGTTTCTCTCGTACACGTACGCGCGTGTGCGCGAGGCGTTGGCTCTAACTGAACACGAGTAAGGCGTTGGGCTCTAACTGAACCCGAGCGATTGCACTGTAGGCTACGCGTTGCTGAACCCGAGCGATCGATCAATGGCTGTTAACTGGCCCCGATCGAGCGATTCGTTCGCTACTGCTGCTAACTGAAGCTGATGGATTGGATGAACAGTGAGTGTTGCGGGGTGGGGGGTTGGATGAATAGTGAGCGGTGGCGTTGCCTCTGGATGAACAGGACCCCGTGGTGTGGAGGGCTGGATGAACAGTAGACGGTGGAGGGGTGGTTGAACAGGAGCCGGTGGAGTAGCGCGCGGTGGAGGCTGGATGAACAGGAGCCCGTGGAGGCTGGAGGAGGTCGACGGTGGAGATGAACAGTATCCCGTGGAGTCCCGTTTTGCGGTATGCCACACCCCTCCCGATGAACAGGACCCCCGTTTCGACCGTAGGAGGTCCTTTTCGTCCGTTTTGCGGTACGCCACACCCCTCCCGATCAACAGGACCCCCGTTTCGACCGTAGGAGGTCCGTTTCGTCCGTTTGGCGGTACGCCACACCCCTCCCTATCAACAGGACCCCCGTTTCGACCGTAGGAGGTCCGTTTCCTCCGTTTTGCGGTACGCCACACCCCTCCCGATCAACAGGACCCCCGTTTCGACCGTAGGAGGTCTGTTTCCTCCGTTTTGCGGTACGCCACACTCTTCCCGATCAACAGGACCCCCGTTTCGACCGTAGGAGGTCCGTTTCCTCCGTTTTGTGGTACGCCACACCCCTCCCCATGAACACGATGCATTCCGTTGCCTCCCCATGAACACGACGCATTCCGTTGCCTCCCCATGAACACGACGACGACGCTGTTTCTCCGTTCCGACCCAGCCATGTACACGAGCCCTCGCCGTACGTATGCGCTAGTAGGCGTTCGAGACGCTGCCCGTATGTACGTACATGGTCGTATTTTCTTTCTTGCACCCTAGCCGCTGTCCGTACGTGTACATGCTACGTGCGCGCCTCTACTACGACACGTACGCGCCTCTACTACGACACGTGCGCGCCTCTACATCGACCAGTATATATGTACGTACACGTTCGCGACCAGAATGACAACGCTACGTACGCTTCGACCAGGTGGGTCCCGACTGTCAGGCACTTCCTTGCGTGCGAAGATGTAGTTGGTGGGTCCCAGCAGTCAGGTGGACGAATCGTTTTGTTTTTTTTGCCCGGACGCACTTCCTTGCGTGCGAAGATGTAGCTGGTGGGTCCCAGTAGTCAGGGGGCGAATCGTTTTTTTGCCCGGATGCACTTCCTTGCGTGGGAGGTGTAGTTGGTGGGTCCCAGCAGTCAGGGGGGAAACTTTTTTTCACGAAATACGGTGGCCCGTCCGGTGGGTCCCTGCTATCAGGTGGAGGAATCATTATTTTCCGCGTAATAAGGAGGCACTTCCTTGCTGCCGCCGTGGATCCAGCTGTCAGCCTCTCCACGTATAGTCCACGTCCGATGGAAGTCATTCCTTGACCACGTTGAGCACGCCGCGCCGAGAGCACCAGGGCAGTGGACGACGGCGAGGCCTAGGAAGGGGACGACGCGGAGCCGGTGAAGACTCGACAGTGGATGCCCACGCGGAGAGGAGGATGAGGGTTCACTCGTTCGGCTGCGGTGTGAGGCTGCCGTCGCTGCAGGGCCTGGCAAGCGGTGGGAATAGTAGGGGCGGTGAGGCCTCCGCGGCAGCACAGCCGGCCACGGGAGGCAGGAGCAGGCGGCATGACCGGCGCTGCTTTGGCCGGCTGGAGCAAGAAGACCTGAGGTGAAGAAGCACTACGGCCGTTGGATGGACATCGTATGGTCACTGGAGCTAGAATCGTTCATATTGACTAAGTTGACAAAGCCCTCCGTCCCCGTCAACTTAGTAGGCCCACAAGTGAGCCTCCCACCAAGGTGGGTCCCAGCTAGCAGGGGGAGTATTCATTTTTTGTGCGTAATAAGGAGGCACTTCCGGTGGGTCCGAGCCGACAGCGGGGGGAACGTTTCTTCATGAAATACGGTGGCCCGTCCGGTGGGTCCCAGCAATCAGGGGGGAAACGTTTTTTTCGCGAAATAAGGTGGCCCGTCCGGTGGGTCCCCGCTGTCAGGTGGATGAATAATTATTTTGCGCGTAATAAGGAGGCACTTCCTTGCGGCCGCCGTGGACCCAGCTGTCAGCCTCTCCACGTACAGTACTCTTCCGATGGAAGTTGGTCGTTGACCACGTTGACCACGCCGCGCCGAGAGCACCAGGGCGGTGGACGACGATGAGGCCTAGGAAGGGGACGATGCAGAGCCGGGGAAGACGCAGCAGTGGAAGCCTGCGCGAAGAGGAGTACGAGGGTTCACTGGTTCGGCTGCGGTGTGAGGCTGCCATCGCCGCAGAATAACAGGGGGTGTGGGTGAGTGGAGGGATGGCCTGGCCAGCGGTGGGAGTAGTATGGGGGCGGTGAGGCCTCCGCGGCAGCACAGCCGGCCACGGGAGGCAGGAGCAGGCGGCACGACCGGCGCTGCTTTGGGCGGCTGGACGAAGAAGACCAGAGGTTGAAGAAGCACTACGGATGTTGGATGGACATCGTACGGTCACTGAAGCTAGAATCGTTTATATTGACTAAGTTGACAAAGCCCTTGGTACGCACCAACTTAGTAGACCCACAGGTCAGCCTCCGAAACGGTGCGCCCCAGATGTCAGGGGGAGGAATCATTTTTTGGGCGGCCGAAGCTAAGAATATCCGAGATTGAAGAAGAAGCACGACATCTATTGGATATACATCCAACGGCCACTGCTGCTAGAACCATGTGTTGACTATAATAAGTTGACAAAGCCTTGCATACGCGTCAACTTATTTTTTTTAGGGGACGCGTAACTTAGTAGACCTACAAGTGTGTGGCAGAGAACTTATAGCCCATTTGCGTTTTGTAAGAATGTACAACCCATTTTTGAATTCTAATGGAATTTACAATAGCCCATTTACAGTTTGTTAAAAGTACTGCCCATTTTCTAGCTAGGACAACGATTAATAATTTCAACCAACCGTTGAAGACAGAATTCAATAAATTTCCCAGATTTTGATGGGATCCGAAATATTTTTATCCCGAAATATCTATTCAGATTAAATATAAATTTGTATTACGTAAATATCCTACGAAACATTGCGCGCGCAACAATGAATATTTAAGATTTTCAAAATCCATAAATAATATTTTATAAACTAATTTCGTGTTTGGTGCATTTTTTTATAGTTACTGCCCAGTTTTTATAATTACATCCCATTTATTATTTTTTAAAGCCCATTTTCCTGTTAAGCCTAATGCATCCCTCCTAGGAAAGATTTGCAGCCCAGCGGGGCGGAGAATAACAAGTTGACCTTGCCTGGGTATTCCTCAAAAAGACGTATACCTGGGCTAGCCATTTTCATCTTGAAAAAATTAGTATCTGGGCTGGATACGTGGCCTGGGCTAGACGGGCCACAGCCCGCCCAGTTAATACCCTGCTCTGCTCTGAACAACAACGAAATCATCGCCAAGAAAAACTCTGCAGTGCTCACGGCTCAAAAACACAAATACTGCTCGAACTGCTTGGTCCCAGCTGTCGGCCGCACCTTGTGCAATTCTCTCGTTTATATTGACTACATAGGTTGACAATGGTGTGGGACCGTGATGTCAGGAAACCAGGAGAAAGCAAAAAAAATAGTTCTACATAATAAGGAGGCACTTTCTTACGTATGGCTATGGCCCTAGTGGGTCCCTAGTGTCATCCAGTCAAAATAAAGTCATCTCCTGAATCCTCATGTTCGTTGACGATGTTAAGAATGCTCGGCGCCACGGCGAGCGCAACAACTCGAAGGACAATGGAGAGGGCCTCGCGGGCCCTACGGATGGTCTGATACAGCGCCCGCTGCTCAGTTAGGAAGCCAGGTTCATCGGACACCTATGAGCACCTTCGAGAAACTGAGACGGCATGAAATGGTAAGGCCGCGCTTGGGAGCTCTGGTTTATTTCAAACCTGTATTAACATACAAGTGTAATTTACTCGTCATCGGAAACAATGCGTAAAATACAGGCGTAATGAAACCGAGGGCCCGAGGTCTGTAAGTAAAACCGGCGGGTTACGCGTGTAATTTCAGAGACTAGTGTATATTTTACGAGCACTGCTATATGGACGACATTACCAGACGATACATGCACGATGTGCGTATCATGCCATCCATGGGCAAGGCTGAAACAGCAGCTAACGGCTGGATTACCAATCGTCCAAGTGCCGTTCAGTGTTTTTACCGTGTGTGAAGTACTTCCGATATTTTACTAGTCAAAATCGACCAACCAAGCGCCTTCGCCCGAGACCATCTGCTTTAATTTACAAGCGTCAGTTTTACAAGAGGTTTTGGTTGGAAAACGACGATCAAATCACGGCCTAATATCATGAGTTGGTCGGAAGATCATATGGTTTCACATCTAACCTACCCGACTTGTCGTATAGGCTATGAATGAAACATCAGATGATGAACTTCTTAAGCACAGAAACAACAGAATAGGATGATCTTCTTAACAAGCAAATCACTAGCATTAGATCGACATGCAAAACAATACGAAGCATTATTCTCAGGAGGCACGGTGAACAGCTGGTGATGCCGCATGCCACAACTTTCCAAGCTCAACTTTCCAATCAAACACAAGGCCTGGCATTACATAGACAATATTCAGAACAAACTCTTAACACAGGAATATCTCAGTGGAGTAACTATTTACTTCTAAACTGAACACAGGAATAGGAAAAAACACTCGATAACAATCGTTTTAAATTGTGTAAGTACGAAACGAAACTCTTTATTTAATGTACAGTGAAGAAAACTAGTACTACTTCCGATGAACTAACGATCCATGCCCACGCGTCCTGGTCGCACTTCCTATCCTTCACGTGTGGTACACTACCCTCCCTTAAGTGAACAACCACACATGCGCCAAATTATCGGAAACATGTGAGAGTGTGTACAAATAAAGAATTTTAATTTCAATTATCGGAAAGGTTTGAGAGTATTACAAAGTTTGACTTCAGTCAAATCTAATATGCGGAGTAAATAAAAATGGAGGGCTACTACGTACATCCGGGTTTTTAGTCCACACCATTTTTTAAATCAAAGTTAATAGCTGGACAAATAAAATTACAGGGGAGCTGGAGACAAAGTTGTGAGAAGGCTTAGAAATCAATACAAAACTTATGCTCTTAGTACCAACGTCGATCCTTCTTCGAGGAAACATTTGGTTCATAGCCAATTGTGTAATAAAATTGCACCAACGTGAAAGACAACTGCGTCTCCAATGCAACCAAGGTAAACTGACGAAGGATATCATCTTTGTGCGTAACAAGCAAAGAGCACTGATGGAAGACAGCTTGTTTTTCATTGAAAATCGATCAGCTTCACCAGCCGACGCAACCATGAGGCGCAATCATGAGCATCGATAGGTCATCGTGGTGATGCATCATCCATTTGGCATCAAGTTTGGGTGAGGCACCTATGAAGTTCGACAAATCCTCACTGTGGTCTGTTTCTTCTCAGTAAATAACATCTAGATGTGAATTAGACAAACTGATTTTCTAATGTACCAAGAAAGAAAACTCGATCAAAAACACGCCCCCACTTCCAGGTCGCGAGAGTCGTCGCGCACACACACATAGACATAGACATGCATATCCGTGTTTATGTAAAATTCCATTTCCATCTCCATCTCCAATCATATTTGTCCAATTGGCACATTATTTACGTTGTTAATTATATACGCAACAATATTAACGTACAACATCTCTTGTTTGCGCACGTCCGGACCGCTGCCACGGCCGGTCCTGACCAACCCGAACCCTCCTTATCACCCGCGCGTGCTTCCCGCCCGAAACGGTCAGTGCCGCATTCATGCCTGGCTAGAGCGGACGCGACCTCTCACTGGCGCCGACATTGAAGCGGCGTGCCGGCCGAGAGAGCGTCGCCCGTGCCGCTTCCGGGTGCACGCGGCTGCTCCGCGTTCAAAGGTCGCAATAGCCAGCTACAACATGCATGTAAAAAGGTCTTGGGAGTCCGTGCTATAGCTAGCTGTCCTCTCCCAACTCGTCAATCTCTTCCAGTAGTGCTAGTACTCCATGGCGCGATCCATCGACAAGAAGGCGGGAAAGTTATCGTATACTCGGTTTGCGGTGAGTGGCATGCCGAGCGACCGTGTGGGGTCAAGCCGTGGAGAAGGGTGAGACACGAACACGACAGACGTGATTTAAATGTAGGTTTTGTTCGATGGCGCGATCCAACGAAATGAAACGTTGGTTTCTCTCCGTTTCCATTTTTTCTCCGGAAAAACGGAAACTTTCCACCCCATTTTCATTCCTATTCCAAGGTTGCCCCATTACAACATTCCATCAAATACAAAGGAAAACTAACACACATGCTGATGCATCTCAATGATTCACAGATCATAGCCAATATTTCTTCACAACTAAAGAAAAAAGTTGTGAGAGCGTGTACGAAAGAAAAACTACTGATGAGGTCACTACGACTTAAACCCTAAACCCTAAACATGATTTAATTTCTTGGCCAGGTAGAACCTGTCAAAGGAAAGACGGCTGGCACCCTCGGATCATACGATGCTTTTGTGCAGTTCCACTAAAATCGACCTGAGCATCCCTGATGGCAAAGATATTGAAGAAGTGTGATTAGAATAATAGTACTGGCACTAGTACATGAGACATAAACTCATCACATGTAGAAGCCGGTAGAAGTAGAGAAAGATCGACATGGAGATGGAGCTACGGCAGTGGAGCAAGCCGGCTCCAAAAGGAAGATGGACTACCTGGGACATCGGGCTGTAGCTAGAAGGGCGGTTGGGACGCGACATCGGCCCATACCGCGGTGACCCCCGATTGGGACACACCGACCGTGGGTTTTCTCCCTCGCCGATGTCGACCGCGTCTACGCAGAACATTGTTCCCTTCCCCTAGCTGCGGGATCAGGCCCGTCGTTCTATGCTTGTGAAGAGAGCAACCTAAGCAAGCAGGCTTGTAGCTTAGGCTCCTGCTAGTGTATATATAGTGGTTTTCTTTTTCTCTCCATATCAACCATTTTATATTGCGTACGTGTCATTCAAGAGTGCAATGATGGTTGCTTCTTCCGACTAACTTACTGTGTGATTTGACTGCTCCTTAGTGGCCCCTACACGTACTCCCCCTACGTATATGCAACAGTCACACGTACACATGGACGCAAAAACGCGCGCGACGCCCTAATGCATGCATGTCCGAGCACACGACGGAACACACACGGTCACGCTCAAGTGCTCAACCTACACGTGCATGCACACACATACTCAGTCAGGGTGAGCTAGTGACCGTATAAACACCGGAAAATATATATATTGAGCGCAATGAGCGTATTATGAAGTCCACTGACCGTATTTTTACAAATATACAGTGACAGACAGTGTATTTATCTCGTTTGAAATTAAGCCATATTAACCGGAGAGGAGGCAGTATGGACTAGCATTACTTTGCTGTGTCTCGTCAACTTGCCGAACGAGGAGAAGGTTGCAGGACGGGAGAAGCTTGCGCGCGGTGGCTCGCAGGACAAGGAGAAACTTTTGACTAATGCAAGCTCTCCCTCGCTCAGGCGGTGGACGTAAAACAGTTAATTCGGTGTCAGATTGCCAGAAGCATACACTATACTACTAGTGCTATTATTGTTCGACTTCCCGAATAAGCGAACAGCCAAGCGCAAAGTTTACTAGTACTACTACTATAGTCTATAAAGGTACGTACTATACTAGTACTAGGAACCGGATGGAGGAGCGTTTGCACTCTTATTATAATTTTAAAATGTGATAAAGCAATCTTCAACACATTTGGTTCTCTTCGAGGGTTCTCGCATGTGATAATGGAAGTTGATTGCATGGAACACTCGCCACAATTCTCGCTTAATTCTGGCTCATATCCTGTTACAAATAGTAGCGCTCGGTAAAATTTCCTCTTTTTTTGTTATTCAGCATGTAAACAGGTCAGCAAACCTTGCGGCGCATCTTCGTGCGAACCGTGCTTGCTGCACTTTGAATGTGGCCGAGAGATGGCTTGATGATACACCTCGCTTCCTACTTCTTTTTTGCGGGGTACCTCGCTTCCTAGTGACCAGTGTCTTGGCTGATCGTCCTAAGAATGCTTATATATGAATAAAGCTCTCTCATTTACCCGCAAAAAAGATTAATCCATATTAACCGAAAAGGAGGGAGTATGGACTAGCACTACTTTTTGGTGTGTCCCGTCAACTCACAGAACGAGGAGAAGCTTGCAGGACAAGGTGAAGCTCGCATTCGCCTTTTGACTAATGCAACCTACCCTCGGTGGACATGCATCAGTCCATTTGGTGCCAGATTGTCTGAGGCATACACTGTAGTACCCAACATGCGGAGTACCACCATTGTTCGACTTCACGAAGAGGCGAAGAGCCAAGCGCAGTAGTCCGAGTAGTACTACTACTAGAACCGCATGGTGGAGCATCTGTACTCTTATTTTTTTATCTCTGATAAAGTACACGTTTATTCCGGAGAAGGGCGGAAAACGACAGCCCAACATGTAATGAATGATATCGATCAACCAACCATGCTCGAATATATCTTGGCCTCCGTGCGAGCCCGTCTGTGTGTTCTCGCTCCTCGTCTCTCTCAAGGAACGGCGGGTTGGCTCTTTGCCGTGAATTGAGATCGGTTTGCTCACACTCCTGTCCAACATGTCGGTGATATGCCAAGAGGAGGTTCGTTGACCGACTGGCCATACACGTACTTGGTTTTGCACCTTCCTACTACTCCTCCCTCTGTCACAGTTTACAGGGCGCGCCTCATTATGATGCATTTCTCTCAATGCATTTCCACCACCAGAGAGACTTTAGACACGTTTGGTTTAATGCTCAATTAATTAGGGCGTGGTAACCGCAATCAAGTCCATAATTTTCTCTCCATGTACTGTACTACTACGGAGTGTAGTAAGTGCATGCATGTGTGTACCCGGGGTGGAAGCACTGCATGCATGTGTGTACGCATTATTCCCTCTATTAATAGACGCCGTGCTATAACTACCAATGCTATTTTTCAGGCCGATCGCTAGTCGCCTTGGTCCCACAGATTTTTTTTTCTTTTTTCTGAAGCGCGCTGTATAAACAGTGACGGATGGAGTAGTATGAGCGGATTCAAAGAAGAGCGTATTGATGGTTGCTTCTTCAGAGCAACTTACAGTGGGAAAGGTGGGGCTTATGATTTGACTGCTCATTACTCACTATTAATGCGGCGCAACGACCGGGCTGAGTCTCCCATGCGGTTGTGCACTACCCCCTCGGTTCTTAAACATACTCCGGAGTATTTGTCTTTCTAGATATTTCAACGAGTGACTACTCAAATATTTGTCTTTTTAGAGATTTCAAATGGACTGGCACATACGGATGTATATAGACATATTTTAGAGTGTAGATTCACTCATTTTGCTCCGTATGTAGTCACTTGTTGAAATCTCTAGAAAGACGAATAGAACATTTAGGAACGGAGGGAGTACACATACGAAGAAAAATGAGTGAATCTACACTCTAAAATATGCCCGTTTGAAATTTGTAAAAAGACAAATATTTAGGAACGAAGGAGTATAATTTTGTGCATGGCACATGGACCCGGATGATGAAGAGGCTTCTGGAAATTCTAGCAAGCTTCCATCATTTGTTTACATAATTGATGTACTATACAAATAATTTTCCAGCGACATAAAATTGTACAATGGTGTGAGCTTTCAGCTTTTGTTTCGCGTGTCTTGCCATCGATGCTCTTTCGGAAACAATAAAAAACTAACTTCCTTGGTAATGCATGTCAATTATTAGCAGATCAGAGCTAATAATTACATCACAACTGAAGACAAAGTTGTGAGAAGGTGTTAAATTAAAATTGATCCATGCTTTCATTGGCAGCAACGTCCCCCCAGCTCTGTCTAAATCAACAAGGCATGTTGGGAAAAAAGTAGCTGTCTGGAGCATGCAACATTCCGATCATTTTGTGCAGTTCCACTAAAATAGAGCTGAGCGTCCCTGTTCCAAAGATATTAAGTGTGATTACGATAATAGAGGACTACTGATGAAACAATAAACACACAAATAGAAGCCGGTCACCTTTGCAGTCTCTCTTAAGACTAACTAGTTGGAGAAGATTAGGCTCGGAGTTGGATGACGAGGATAGAGCAAAACCAATCTCCCTTTGTGTAGTCGCACTGAAATGTAGAGACGTTGCCCATGTGACATTTTAGTACAACTGGACAAAACACTCTTAAGAAAAAAGTGATTTGTGCAGTTCACCAAAAGGTCGCAATAGCAACGAGTAGAAAGGAAACAATTACTGGCCAATAACAGTTGATGACACATGCGACGACAAAAAAGAAGCATATTCCTTGTCCTAAGGGAAGATAACAACATGGTTGTGTTTCTCTAAAACGGTGTGAGGACGAGAATGCAATATGGAAAGTACACTAGACGAGCTACGTTTTGGGCAAAGAACTATGGAAGATCCACATGCAGCGACGTGGGAAGACGGGCAGTGGAGCAAGGCCAGAGGGGATACCTGGAGGTCGTTGGGATGTAACTAAGTGAGCGGCGGCGGGCGGAATCTGCGAGCAGGTGGCGTAGGCCCTACCGCGCCGGAGCTTGGTCAGAGAGAACGGCGTGTACCGCAGATTGGGACGTGCTGCCTCGACGCCATGAAACGGAGAAACGATGCACTTCCTCCCTTTCCCCCGGCGGACGGGATGCGGCCGGATCAGTGACCAACGGTGAGAGAGAGAGGCCACCGCACTCCCTTTCCCCCGGCGGACGGGATGCGGCCGGATCAGTGACCAACGGTGAGAGATAGAGGCCACCGCAGCCTTGTGTGAGATACTCTGAAGAGCGACAAACCAGGCAGGCAGGCTCCATTGTATATAGTGAGCGGACTACCTTTTTCTCCATAAAAATCGTTTTATATTCTGTGTACGTGCCATTGAGCGCTATAACTTTATTTAAAAGTAACGCGGCAACGCGTCAAGTCAAACTTTGTTTCGTGCACGCATGGTACACGATCTCCCTAGGTAAACAACTGGTATAGGCGTTCAAATTAGCACGTGGGCTACCATTTCGTAAAGAAATGAGCTCCATTGTGTACCCGCGCGGGTGTGGCTGGGCACGAAGCGTGATTACGTGCACGGTGCACCTATTCTCTTCTTGTATACGTACACCACCT
>NC_057814.1:576281496-576283266 GCF_018294505.1 Triticum aestivum | reverse complement strand
TAACATATGCAATGTGTGTGAAATAGAGTCCTGGATATAACATATATATAGAGGGGGCGATCCACGAGAAGAGAGTGGAGGTATCATCGGCTTGAGGTGTCCATAGAATCGAAGAGAGGGATGATGTGTGTGTGTGTGTGCGCGCGCGATCGATATAGAGTGCCATCGAATTTGTCTGTGCCCACGTCAAAGATATAGAGTGGCTGGCCTACTGGAACGTGAGATGGGACATGTGCAGTTTGTCTCTGTGGCATGGATACCTACCTCCAGCGCTCGACTATCGGTGTGTGGTGGGGGAAGAGGGAGGCCCAATTAACTATAGAGGTACAATGGCTGGTATATGTGTGGAGGAGGAGAGAGGCCTACCTCATGTATTAAGGAGATCGATCTGCCTCATGTATTAAGGGAGATCGATCGGCATCCATGCATATGTGCAGGAGAGGAATAAGGTTGGGAGAGAGACAGAGCTAGAGTGTTGGAGGGGGTGGTAGTGGAGTTGCTTCTAACAAATGGTGGCATAGGCTTGCTAGACAAACGGAGGGCACGCCCACAATATCAATAAGAGAGGAGATGGATGCTTGTTGTCTGTGCACGTGCGTGTGAGAGACAGGTCAGGAGGCATGCATGAATGATGAGGGGGGACGATGTGGCTGTGGTAAGCAGACGTAACTACATAGGAAGATCAATCGCCCTTTGTTAGAGAAAGGAGAGACATAACTTGTGAGGTACGTCGATCGATGGGGGGTAGTTAAAGTTGATCTAGGTATATGTTGGGACATCGATCGGTATACATGCATGTGTGTGTTAGAAGAAAATGAGGCACGAGGAGAAGGATAGAGAGAGAGGGATGCATGTAGGAGGTGGTACGAGAGGCATACTATATCGAGGGGGGAGGAGTGTGCAAGTACGAGAACGATGAAAAGAGTGGTGGGAGTGAGGCATGGACGGTGACAAGAGAAGAGGGGAAGCTTGTGTTTGTGCTAGGCACACCTGGCTAGAGAGGCATATCGATTGATGTGTCCCATA
Source organism: Triticum aestivum (assembly GCF_018294505.1). Lineage (NCBI taxonomy): Eukaryota > Viridiplantae > Streptophyta > Magnoliopsida > Poales > Poaceae > Triticum > Triticum aestivum. The sequence goes on along the minus strand of NC_057814.1, from coordinate 576,282,240 downwards.
AAGAAGGAGCTGGGGAGCCTACACACACCATGGGTGAACGACCTAAAGTGAAAAGATGAATTTGCGTGATGGAGCTAGAGAATGCTGAGGGAGGGTGAGAGGGATGCGGGCATGTGCATGCACAAGAGAAAGTTAGCACTAGCTACAAAGATAAGAGGGTTGTGTGGGTGTAAAAGACGAATAGAGATCATATATACTTCATTATAAAAAGCGAATTCGGATATTTGAAGAATTTATCATAGTGTTTCAAACCGACGCATGTGTGAATATATATAACGGTGATAGACATGGTGTGGTTATGAACATGTTATACTACATTTAATATATTTTATCTCTACTCTTATAAAAATCGGAGTTGTTGATGATGGTGTGCCTGCCATCCTGCATTATAGGCCGTCTGATTTATATCTGGCGGATAGCAAGGAAACTATGTGTAACGCCTGGATAATCATGCAACAGTAATCTCACGCTAATCTTGCCACGTCACCTCCGTTACTGTTGCTAACCTCGCAGCATTTCGAAACGGAGTCAAATTCAAATTTAAAATTAAATCAAACGATAAAAGTTTTCAAACATCAAAACAAAAATGTTCGGTGGGTGCCAAATAATACACTGGTAATTATTGTGGAGAAACCTCCTTTTTAGAAAATGCCTAAGTATTTCAAAATGGATTAAAAGGTGAAAGAAAATAAAGAAAAGAAATTACAAAAAAAGAAAAAAAAGAAAAAGGAAACAGAACAAAAA
>NC_057814.1:576246946-576280372 GCF_018294505.1 Triticum aestivum | reverse complement strand
ATTTAATTAAACAGTAATTATTTAGCTAAACCCTAATTAACCTAAACAGAGAATGACAGGTGGGTCCCACTGGACCCACATGTCAGTTTGACTTAGTCAACCCCTGTTGACTGCTGATGTCAGCATGACATCATGCTGATGTCATAAATCCAAATTTCGAATTAAATTAAATAATTAATTAAATTCCAGAAATTAATAAAATCTTTAGAAAATCATATCTTTTAATCCGTAACTCGGATTAAAATATTTTCAACATGAAAGTTGCTCAGAACGACGAGACGAATCCGGATACGCAGTCCGTTCGTCCACCACACCTCCCTAACCTATCGAACTCGCAACTTTCCCCCTCCGGTCCGTCTGTCCGAAAACGCGAAACATCGGGAATACTTTCCCGGATGTTCCCCCCTTCGCCAGTACCACCTACTGTCGCGTTAGGACACACCTCGCACTGTTCATTGTCATGTCACGCATCGTCATGCTTATGATTGCATTGTATTTATTGTTTCTTCCCCCCTCTTCTCTCCGGTAGACTACGAGACCGACACTGCTGCTGCCCAGTTCGACTACGGAGTTGACGACCCCTCCTAATTGCCAGAGCAACCAGGCAAGCCCCCCCCTTGATCACCAGATATCGCCTATTCTTCTCTATACTGCTTGCATTAGAGTAGTGTAGCATGTTACTGCTTTCCGATATCCTACCCTGATGCATAGCCTATCCTTGCTACTACTGTTGTTACCTTTACCTGCAATCCTACATGCTTAGTATAGGATGCTAGTTTTCCATCAGTGGCCCTACATTCTTGTCCGTCTGCTGTGCTGTACTACCGGGCCGTGATCACCTGGGCGATGATCACGGGTATATACTTATATACCATATACATGACACATGTGATGACTAAAGTCGGGTCGGCTCGTAGGAGTACCCGCAAGTAGATCTTTGTGGCGGAGCGACAGGGCAGGTTGAGACCACCTAGGCGAGAGGTGGGCCTAGCCCTGAACGGCGTCCGCGGTTACTTTGACATAACACGCTTAACGAGTTCTTGGTATTTGATCTGAGTCTGGCCATTTTGTCTATACGCACTAACCATCTACGCGGGAGTAGTTATGGGTATCCCGGCGTCGTGGTATCAGCCGAAGCCTTCGTGACGTCCGCGACTGAGTGGCGCGCGCCGGATTGGACTGGAACGCCACTAGGCTAGGTCTGCTTCCGGCCGCGTACGCAACGTGCAGGTGTGCATAAGGAGATGGGCCCAGACCCCTGCGCGCATAGGGTTAGACCGGCGTGCTGACCTCTCTGTTGTGCTTAGGTGGGGCTGCGATGCGTTGATCTTACGAGGCCGGGCATGACCCAGAAAAGTGTGTCCGGCCAAATGGGATCGAGCGTGTTGGGTTATGTGGTGCACCCCTACAGGGAAGTTTATCTATTCGAATAGCCGTGTCCCTCGGTAAAAGGACGACCCGGAGTTGTACCTTGACCTTATGACAACTAGAACTGGATACTGAATAAATACAGCCTTCCAAGTGCCAGATACAACCCGGTGATCGCTCTCTAACAGGGCGACGAGGAGGGGATCGCCGGGTAGGATTATGCTATGCGATGCTACTTGGAGGACTTCAATCTACTCTCTTCTACATGCTGCAAGATGGAGATGACCAGAAGCGTAGTCCTCGACAGGACTAGCTATCCCCCTTTTAATTCTGGCATTCTGCAGTTCAGTCCACTGATATGCCCCTTTACACATATACCCATGCATATGTAGTGTAGCTCCTTGCTTGCGAGTACTTTGGATGAGTACTCACGGTTGCTTCTCTCCCTCTTTTCCCCCCTTTCCTTTCTACCTGGTTTTCGCAACCAGATGTTGGGGTCCAGGAGCCAGACGCCACCGCCGACGACGACACCTACGACACTGGAGGTGCCTACTACTACGTGCAGGCCGCTGACGACGACCAGGAGTAGTTAGGAGGATCCCAGGCAGGAGGCCTGCGCCTCGTTCGATCTGTATCCCAGTTTGTGCTAGCCTTCTTAAGGCAAACTTGTTTAACTTATGTCTGTACTTAGATATTGTTGCTTTCGCTGACTCGTCTGTGATCGGGCACTTGTATTCGAGCCCTCGAGGCCCCTGGCTTGTATTATGATGCTTGTATGACTTATTTATGTTGTAGAGTTGTGTTGGGATATCTTCCCGTGAGTCCCTGATCGTGATCGTACACATTTGCGTGCATGATCAGTGTACGGTCAAATCGGGGGCGTCACACTATGATGGTTGAAGTTGGCAACAATCATGGTTGTAGATTCTTATTGAAATAGAGACACGAATTCAAATTTAGTTCGAATTGCAGCGGTAGTATAGACATTTGGAATGCACTAAAATGTTGGTATGAGTAGGTTACATGCATTATACAGCAAGCGAAAAAATTTAATCGGACATAACATGGATTCATACTCCCTCCTTCCATCTATATAGGGCGTAATGAGATTTTTAAGACCGCCTTTGACTATTCACAAGATTAATAGTACATGACATGCACAATGTGAAAATTATATCATTGAAAGAACCTTTCACAGACGAATTTAACGGTGTGCTTTGTGTAAGTTGCATGTCATATATCATTGCTCTAATATTTGGTCAAAGTTAGCATCGAAAAATGCATTAGGCCCTATATAGATGGAAGGAGGGAGTAGCTTTGAATAGCATTTGTATAGTAAAACGGGGCAAGACTCTCTCTCTTTGTGTGGTGTGAATAGTTTTTTTTGTTTTCTTTTTGGTTGAGGGAAGTGCGAATTGACTTGGTACGTACAAGTACAATATTACTACACGTTAGGCTTGTCCCTAAAATTCAACCCGCGTCTTGTTATATCCCGAAAATTCAGATATCGTGCTCCCAAAACTGGCGCCTTCACAACCCGCGCCTTGCTATCCCGAAATTACAACGCGCGCGAAAAATCCCTCCAGCTGCCAAATCCAGACACGTGAAATCCCCCTTCTAACCCTGAGCCGAAAGGCCCGCTAGTTCAAATCGGTGGGGGCTACTTTTGTAACACACACTATATTTTGGACAAGCACGTCCCTAAGTCATGCTTCACCCCCTCCCATTGCCCCCTTTTCGCCATTCGAAATCCTAGGCCGCCATAACCTCTCCGCTCCAGCCGCGAAACCCCACCCTCCTTCGTCCGCCACATCACCGCTGCCCAGCCGGAGCCTCTTCCCCGACGACGTCGTCCATCGCAACAGCTCGACGTCCCTCGTCCACCTCCCCGGATGAGGATCCGTCGTCCATCTCGCCGTCCCGCCGGTTCAGCCGCCCCGTCCTCCACCTCCAAGGGGCTGCTCCAACGATCGCCTCGTCTATCGCGGCTGCTCCATCCCCACAGCGCCGCCTTAACCTACTCCACCGGAACCGCAACATCCTCACTGACTCCTCGGATGAAGCCGAGGCCTACTCGGCACCACCAAAGAGGTTGTACACTCATCGCATCACACCTTCTCCTTAACTCGACCTCCCGGCACCGACGGTGCTCCATCCCGCACCCCATGGAGCGGCTACCTTGAAGCCGGCGCCGCGGGCGACATCTCCACGGCGGCTCTCCCCCAGTGCGAGGCCCCTTCGGCGGCGGCGTCCATACCAGCTGGATCTGCTGTTGCTGCTCCGGCTCTCGCTCGCTCGCTCGTGCTGCTGCTGCTGCTGCTCCGGCTCTCACTCGATCGCTCGCTCGCCCAGCTGCTGCTGCTGCTCTCCCCCTCGCTCGTGCTGCTGCTCTGCTCTGATTAAGCCACACTTCAGTCGACTGAATCGACTTTTGGGTTAGTCGATTTTCAGGGGTTGGGGGGGCTCGCCGGAGTTAAGGAAGAACCACCCGCAGCGGGGACGGGGGCTCACCCGAGAGGTACCCCACTATCTATCTTAGGGTTCAGGGTGGGGGGCGGGGGGCCTAGAGGGCTGGCCGGGGCGGCGGTGGCGAGTTGTTTCGGGGCGGCGAGGCGGCGCTGGGGCCGGCGGTTCGGCCGGTGGTGGCTGGCGGCTCAGGGGGGTGCAGGTTGAAGATGAACTGCAGGCCCTCCCTAAACTACATGTCAAGTGCCTCTCTGCTACCTTTGCGTTCAGTTTCGACAGTAGCATTCAGATTCCACAGTAAATTTCAGTTTCGACAGTTAAGTTCAGAGTCAACAGTTTTTACCTCATCTGTTGTAGTCAGGTGGTTTTTGGTGATGTTAATTTTACATCCATTTTACATCATCTATTGGAGATGTTATTAGAATCCCACTTGAGATTGACGATGTCTATCTTGTGCTGCCTCAGCCTTGACGTCTTATGGCTCACCGGAGCTGCTCCAACGACAGAACGATCCATCACAACAGAGCAGTGCCCTGGACGCCGTCTACAGATTCCTCAGATCTTCCTCCACACCTCCGACAGCCACCTCTGCCTCAACTGCTTCAGTGACCAACCCAATGATGCTGAGGTCGACACGACTACGGCAAAGAGGTTGTACACTTGTTGCATCACTTATTACTATACATTCACGTCGATCCATTATGGCTATTTTGGTTCAATGGAAAAACGTCGATCCACTGGTTGTTACCATCACTCTAAATTTCTGCATGCTCTCCTTACATAATCTCACCATATTTTTTGCGTATGCATGTCAGATATTGTACACAGTCATGCTGAACATGTAGAGAAAAAGAGAAGAGTTTTGCGCGGCAATACAATGTCATGCAGACATCGCTCCATGGTGGGTTCAATGGCAAACCCTCCCCACCCCTCTCCAGATTGTAATCCAGAGGAAGATATCTGTTCTGAGGCGGATTCAGACGCCGCTGACCACTCCTATTTACCCCCCAAGGTGTTTGCTCAACCTTGGCATGATGATTTTAGTCATATCATGCATATGTTGCCTTGCAGTGCCTACTTTTGACATCATATATGTCATCTGCTTAGTTTAGACATGTTCTGTAATGCCACCTGTTTAGTTTCTATATCATATATGGGAATTATGCAGTCTCATGTCTTTTAGCCAGCCATAATATATGTGAAATGTGCAATGCCATCCTGTTTAACCAGGCATCATATATTTGAATGATATCTTGCCCATCCTTTTCTTCATTACATTTCCATTTGTCGACAATGTTTGTACATTAAACTACTCTTCCTGTGAATCAGCCATTTGGGTGGGAGATGGAAAAATCTGGAGTGAAAACAAGACCTTCAGAGTAGACAGTGCTACCTGTCGAAGCAGATCTCTTGTTGGGTCCCGATAGCTCCTCAGAGATGGATTCAGAGACAGATGACCAGTCCTATTCCCCCACTGAGGTGTATGCTCTAACTTGGCACGGTTATACTACTCATATCATCCATACGGTGTCTTGCATTGCATAGTTTAGACATCATATACACAATATTCAACACCATGTTCTTAGTTCAGACATCATATCAAATGCCCTCTGTTTAGCATATAAATCACATATGTGAATTAAATGATGCGATGCTGATTACTTAGATAACATGTAGGTGAATTATGTCATGCGGTCCTGTTTAGTTATTCATCATATCTTTGAATTATGTTATGCTATGCTCTCCGGTTTAGATAGACATCATATATGTGAAATTATGTCATGCTATCCGTTTTAGTTAAACAATATACATGTCAACTATTTCATGCCCTCTTTTTTCCACACTATCTATTGCATCTGTCTCTCATACAATGTCTGTACATTCAACTATGTTTCATGTTTATCAGCCATTTGAATTGGAGCGGGTGATGCCAATATCTAGCGGACTAAAAACACGGTCTTCAAATAAAACAGTGCTACCTCTTGGTGGAGATAGCACCCTGGTTGTACATGCACAAGAACCAGCCCTACCACACATAACCCAAACTCTCGCAGATTGTACCCCTACTGCGATGGACAGAGAACCAGCTTCACCCAATCTAACCCCAACCCCAGCCGATAGTAACCCAGTTCCTGTTGACACAGCACCATCTCCACCATAGAGCTCCCAAACAAGATCAGTTAGTAAGGCAGCTCCAGTGCCCAAAGGGCCAGTACTATCATGGCGAACCCCAACTCCACCAGTTAGTACGCCTATTCCTGTGGAGGAAGCACAACCAGCTAGTCGTAGTTTAGCATCTATCGCATTTGATGTTGTTAAATCGTATGTGCGTATCTTCCCATCTTGGAAATATTATACTGAAGATGAAGGAAAATGCCAGTTGCAGGTGTTTGTCCAGGAGTTATCTGTAAGTAATGTTATTCATGGCAATTACTTTGCTTCGTCCCATACAACCTACCTCCATGATGGTTATAATACAGCAAATTTTCCCAATTTTCTCTATAGAGAAGGACCGATTTGGAAACTCAGGATGAGGTAACCTGTGCTAATACCTCTGCTATCTTCAAGAATGCTTGGTGGCAGTATCAGAATTACCTGAAGAAAACGTACTTCACCGGCAAAGAAACTCATCAAATTCCCTTACGTTCTCCTGAGACACATTTACTGGACGATGACTGGGAACGCCTTGTTCTGTACTGGTCCCGAACCAAGAATGTGGTAAGGTCTATGAGCTCATTTTCTATTTTAAGTATTATATTCTTGCGTCTTACTGTACTCTGTTCATGTAGAACAAGTGCCTAAACCTGAAGAACAACTGTTCTAATTTAAGATTCCATTGCTATCATAGTTCAAAAAAGCGCTAGGCGTTAATTGTGCGTTTTGCCACCGCCTTGCGCTTTACTGACCAAAGCGCATGCTTATGCGCAGTTATGCATAGATTATGCGTAGTTATGCGCAATGCATTTTTCCAACGCCTAGAGCCTAGGCGCACTTAAGCGCTCGCTTAGGCGCGCCTTTTTTAACTATGATTGCTTTGCTCTTGTATCACTGTATTTACTCATACAAACTTATTTTTAAATTGAAGGATCCAATCGAAACTCCAGTGTCACAGTAGGTATGTTCACGCATGTTTCTTTAACAGGTTTGCTCTTATCAATAGCTCTATTGATTTCAATTTCAATTGTGTATACAGTTGAGTTTCATATCATGCACATTACTAGCATCACAACAGAGCCAATAGTGTTGTTGTACATGTAGACCCGTGGTACCCATCTGAAATCTTGTTGTGCCGTGTAGTTTCCCACGCTTTGTATTCTTTCACTGCTGCTTTGTCTTGAACTGATATGATTTGAACCGTGTCTCTATTTTGATTTGGCAAGACAATGCAGTGACCATAGGACATAGATATATGTTTGTTTGATGCTTTTATTATGTACTAGTACCTGGCAATAGAAGACTTGGTAGTTTAATCCTGTCCACCTTACTAATGAACTGGTTCACCGAAATGAGTTTCATATACTAGTACATGCTAAACTTGTTATGTGTCTGCTTGTTTCTTCTTTTAGAATGCTGACAAAATATTGGGGAAGAGTGCCTTATTAAGCAATGGTAAAGGAAGTAATGCAGACAAGGTTCAGGATAGTGACACATCCTTGTTGGTCTCCAACAAAGCTGATAATACAGCTAAGGAAGACTATCTTGAAGACAGCGAGACAACCCCAAAGTCCTGCCTTAGTTTAGTGTTCGAGTTACTGGCCACTACCGCTTGCACAAGCTATTCAAACTCACTGTCTGAATCAGTTCGGTTTCTTGAGTATCAACTACAAGCTGAAAGGCATCGATCAGCTGTGCTGCGACAAGAAGCGGAAGGACTGCGGAAGTCCCTGGAGCATTCCGATGCATACTTTCTGGTGCAACAGCAAGCGTTGGAGGATTTTAGCGCCAAACAGGACAAAGCTAATCAGCTTGCTAAGCCTATTGCCAGCATGGTGGATACCCAGGATAACGTTTCTTGAGCTCTTCTGAAGTTGTTTCAGTTATGCTCTTGTTTTGCTGCCGCGTTTATTTGCACTGGTGGCCAATTTTGACGGCCAGTGTATGTAATGTGCTGCTTTGTTCCCCATATTTGCACTGGTGGCGAACTTTGATGCCTAGTGGATGTAATATGTGTAATAGCGGTAACAGGCTAGCGTTAATTGCTTTCTTATTTATTTCCTTATTGTCTTGTTTAGTTGTTTGCTTGTAGTCACTGCAGTTCTTTTTCTGTTTTTTTCTAGTGGCCACAATAGCCTATTTTTGGTAACTAGGCCAAAATAATCATGGCAACACACGGACTGTTGTAACCATGGGCCTCCTGCAGGCCGTATGATCCATGGGCCTTCGTCCGTCCGTAGGATCCATTGGCGTTCTATACGGGCCTTAGGGTCCATGGGCCTTCTACGGGCCGTAGGTTCCATGGGCCTTCTACGGACCGTGCGATCCATGGGCCTTCTACGGGCCGTACTATCCATGCGCCTCATACGGGCCGTAGGATCCATGGGCCTTCTACGGGGCGTATCATCATTTCGCCAATCATGGGCCGTACTATTAGTGGACCATAACGGGCCGTTAATAGGCCGTATTTGATAACTCTATGAAAACAGCCCAACGGGTTTTTTGACATGAAAATGGCCCAACGTATTAACGGTCCGCAAACGGGCCGACTGTAACAACGGACTGAATTTGGCCCACAAGCAGAAAATGACAGTAACGGGCCGTATGTAACCGAATGCTGCAAATGAGCCCAAGAATCAATGGGCCCTGAGAAGGCCGAAAGATAACTTGGGCTGGAAACGGCCCAATGGAATAACGGGCCGTTAATGGGTATAAAGTGATACACTGTTCATCACGGGCCAGTTTCACCACGGGCCGTTAATGGGCCAAGAGTTACAAAGGTCCTCATATGGGCCGAAAGAAGTCATGGGCCACACATGGGCCGGAAGTTAAAACGGGTTGAATCATATTGGACGGCCCAGATGACGCTACTGGGCCTAATTCGGATAGGGCGTAACGGTCCCTGGGTTAGCGGGCTGTAAATGGGCTATATGCGAACATGCCGTTAACAGGCTTTCCGTGGGCCAGCCCGCCACCTTTTGACCAAGTCAAATGGGCCGGCCTTTTCACAGGAATGGGCCTCTGTTGGGCCGTGCCACGTGTCGCCGTATCATAGGCGCCTTCAGTCCAATGAGCGGATGACATCTGTCCCAACGGTGAGCCGACACGTGTTTCCTCAAGCCAATGATGATTTTACACGTGGAAAATCCCCATTGGTCGCGGCTGTTAACGGGTTATCGGATCCAAAACCCGACCCGATAGCTTAACGGTGTTCCGTTACGGTGGATGCCACGTGTTGGTCACCCTTGATGAAAGCACTTCTGTGACACGCGATTTATCGTCATGGAAGTGGACACTTCCGTGATGATAATTTTGGCAATGTCATGGAACACTTCTATGACAGCACATGTATGACTATCTTGATTCTGTCATAAATTTGTCATGGATGTACATGCATGACAGAAAATGCGACCTACTGTGACAAACACGTATCATCACGAAAGTGTATTTTGTAGTGGTTGGAACAATGCAACGTGGCTGTCACCCCAGGAAATAAGCTGTTAGTATTCTCAATTATGGTCACCTTTCTTCAGGTTAAGACATCTGAGTGGATGACCAACAAATCATTCGATGCGATGTTGGCTGCTTTCCGCAAAGCTTTCCCAGATGCGTCTGAGCTGGCACACACCTACAGTAAAATGAAGAATTTCCTTCGTGCAGCTGGAATTGGATATGATATGATCCATGTTTGAAAGAATAATTATGTTCTATTCCGGAAGGATTATGCCAACTTAAGTGAATGCCCGCAATGCAAATCATCAAGATGGAAAGATGGCGATGCTGTGAAGAGGATTCCTCATAATGTTCTGAGACATTTTCCAATTACACCAAGATTGCAGAGGTTGTTTCATGATGCTGAAACAAGAGAGGATCTACTGTGGCATTCTAGGAACCAGGATTTCAGAGATCAGAATGTAATGAGCCATCCATCTCATGGTAGTGAGTAGAAAAGCTTCAATCAGAAGCACGAAACGTTTGCTGCTGACCCGAGAAACATTAGACTTGGCTTAGCTTCAGATGGATTTAACCCATTTGGCCACCAGAGCGCCACATATAGCATGTGGCCAGTGCTTGTTATCCCTTACAACATGCCTCCAAATGTCTGCACCAAAGAATCAAACTACATGATGGCCTTGCTCATCCCAGGTCCCAAAAGTCCTGGAAAGGATTTTGATTTGTTCATGGAGCCTCTTGTGGAGGAACTTCAACAGGTATGGAGGGGTGTTCTCACTCAAGACCTATATAGCAGTCCACCAGCTGATTTCTTTCTGTGTGCTGTTATAATTTGGTGCATCCATGATTATCCGGCTTTGGGCACTATGTCAGGGCGAACGACACATGGTTACAATGCATGTGTTCGCTGTGACAGGAATCCGCTGTCATAGGCAATACTTAGCAAGATCTGTTACATTGGACACCGTCGTTTCCTTTCCAAGGACAAGCCGCATCCTAGAAAATACCGAAGACATGTGTTCAATGCAAAGCATGAAAACCGTGATGCGCCAAAGAGGCTCACCGCCGATGAGCTGCAAGTGGAATTAGAGAAGGTCAGGCATATTACACCAGGAAACCATCCTGATAATGGTAGCGGGAAAAGGAAGTGTGGCAGGGCAGAAGATAGATTATTCTTTACCCGCAGGTCCACTTTGTGGGACTTGGAGTATTGGAAAGATTTGGATCTGCGGCATAATCTTGATGTGATGCATATCGAGAAAAATATATGTGACAGCATTATCGGCACACTTCTTAATATTGAAGGCAAGACGAAAGATACCTTAAAATCTAGGATTGATTTGACACACCTGGGTATCAGAAAGGATTTGCAGGTGCAAGATGAAGGTAAACCATGGGATATGGCACCAGCTGTGTACGTCTTGGACAAGGTAAAAAGAAAAGAATTCTGCAAGGTCCTGTCACGTGTGAGATTCCCACATTGATTTGCTTCCAACCCTGAAAGGAGAGTCAGTGTAGATGGAGACAAGGTACAAGGGTTGAAAACTCATGACTGCCACGTCCTACTTCAAAGGGTTTTACCTGTTATCCTTAGAGGATTGGACCGCCCTGACTTATACAGAGCAGTTGCCGAGTTGGGACAATTCTTCAGGGAACTCCGTAGTAGAAATATCAGGATAGATGCTTTGGAGCGTCTTAGAGACAAGATACCAACTATCCTATGCGACCTTGATAAGATATATCCTCCAGCCTTCTTTGATGTGATGGTGCATTTGGCTGTTCATCTACCTGATGAGGCACTACTTAGAGGTCCAGCACAGTATGGCTGGATGTACCCAATTGAAAGGCGGCTAGGCACTTTCAAGGGCTATGTTAGGAACAGAGCTAGACCCGAGGGTTCCATTGCAGAGGCCTACATTGCTACAGACGTGGATGACATTCTGCTCAAAATACATTGAAACAGCTGATCAGCTTGGCAAAGACGTGGATGAAGACAATCCCGGGCTCAATGTTTTCGATTATTCTGTTTGAGTTACAAGAAAGAGTCGACAAGAGGGCAAACCTAAAGATTTGGACAAAATGGTTTGGTATGTGTTGAATAACTATCCTGAGATACTACCTTATATCAAGTAAGTGCTAAGTACAGTAGCTTATACATCGTAATCTACTAAACTTGCAACACATTCTTATATATTTAGATGTTTGACGCGATCACTATGTTGTCCAGCATCTACAAAAAGGAGTTACTGCCGCAAAATCCAAGAAACATTGACAAACTGGTTATGGCAGGATTTGCGAAATGGTTCAAGAGCCATGTAAGATTTTGAATTGCACTGTCAACTTTTTAATATATTGAGTACCTAAGATGATCAGCTTGTCTATTTTCTAACCATAGGTTAAGAAGATGCGGGAGGATGGGCAGGCAGTTGATGATGCCCTTTACTCACTGGCAATGGGTCCTGATACTCGGGTAAGACATTATGAATCTTGCGTTGTTGGAGATGTGCGCTACAACACCCTTGCATGAGACGAAGGCAGGAAGACACAAAACAGTGCCATCATGAGCACGTATATGTATGACAAAGAGACAACTGAAATGTATGCTAACATAACAGACATTGTTCAGTTGCAGTATATCTCCAGTTTCGAGGATCATCGGTGTGTGGTTCTGTTGTGCTGTCGTTGGTATAACCTGTTTTCCAGGATCGCAAAACCCAGAGTTGATGATTATTTCAAATCCATCAATGTCAAGACGGCGTACCAGACCAACAAGCCTTTTATTTTGGCAAATCAAGCAACGCAGATATTTTTCTTAGAAGACACATTTGCACGTAGCGATGACTGGAGAGTAGTGGAAAGGTTTGAGCAGAGGAACTCATTTAATGAAGTTGCACAACAAGATGATGCTTACACTGCTCCTGATGTACAAGATGACACAGATGTTCCTAATATCTTTGAGAACCATCACGTCAATGACGCTGGCGAAAAGATTGCTTGTCGTGCTGTGGACATACAAGAGTTGATCAAGAAGAAGCCAATGTTCGAGGACGTTGAGGACGCAGAAGAAGATGACACCATGGGGAATTACGATTCAGACCGATACACATGGAGAAGATGTTGACGCTGCTGCTGCGGATGATGATTACATTGCTTTTGTCGTATTTGCCTGTCAGAAGACGTTTTTTATCTACTATGTGAAATTGTGTTTGCTATGACAACTGAAACCTGATGAACATGTTGTTTAGTATTTTCGCCTGTGAGAACATCACTTGTTATGTATGCTGATTTGTGTTTGGTGATTGTATGACGACTAAAACATGATGACATTGTTGTTTAGTTGTAGTCATATTTGGCTGTGAAACTTGAATTTGATGACATAGTTTGTTGTTCGACTGCAATTTGCTCGTCGTCTTCGTATGAGAACAAAGCTGACCCGGCAGGTCCTCTGCTAATTTATTTATTTATTACCAAAAGGGCCTCTGCTATTTATTTATTTATGAGCAAAAGGGGATACCCCCTGATTTCCGTTAATAGAAATCATTAGATGTTCACAACACTATGCCCAGCCTGCTACACAGGTTTCATTCATTACTAGTTTCAGCAAATTGCTCATGTCATAGCCACTGAATACATCACGAGTGCTACATACACTGCAAATAAAGAGACAATCATCCTACAGAGCACATCGATTTTGCCCATTATCTTCACAAGCTCTTTCATCTCCTCATTGCTGTCAAGGCCGTTCAGCAGCTATTGCTTGGCCATGATCAGAGGAACTGCATATTTAACCTTCTGCTCTGCATCTTCCTCTTCTGCCGTTCCTTCAGCTACTTGTCCAACACCCCAACCTGATGGTATTGGGATTCTTTGGCTAAGCAAATAATCAGCGTAGTTGCACCCCCCCACATCAGCAACTTCCCAGAAATTCAAATCACATGAATCTTCCCTTTTCTGCACGAATCAAATTGGAAGATCATCAACCAAACTATTAAAAAATCAGCAACTGAAAGTAGCAGAACACCACTTAAACATATTATTACCCCATCATTTGGGTATTTGTAGAAGACTCGGCCAGGGTTGAGGATTGTGGTTGAGACGCGACAGATGACTCCGCGTGATTTGCAGCAGTGGCACCACACCAACGGCAGCGGGTTGCGATGAGCAACCGGCTATGGTGCGCGTGCCGGCGGGGGTTTGATGAGACCCACAGGCGATGGTACGGGTGGCGACTTGGCGCATATTTGGTTGTTTCCTGCTGAAGAGCAGGTGGACGAGCAGCCAGCGGACATGGTTGCTGCGCCCAGAGCTTCTGATGCTAGGCAGAGTAAGTAGAGAAGAGGAGAAGCGAACGTTGGATATGTCAGTTTCATTACTTACAGAGTAGCATAGCACCATATATAGTCATAGTCTAGGTTTGGATTCGAACCAGCTACAGGAGCACATCTCTATTTTTTCTAAAACTCAGCAACGTCTCTTTACTGGTAAACTAGCTTGTTCTGTATGCCTTATCAAGTCTTTGGTTCCTCCACCTGACATCTGGGACCCACCGGAAGGGTCTCTGTATTTCGCGAAAAAAGCCGTGCCCCCCGCTGACAGGTCAGACCCACCAGCTATCTTCGCACGCAAGGAAGTGCCTCCTTATTACGCACACAAAAATGAATACTCCCCCTGCCATGGAACCCAGCATCGTGGGAGGCTGACTTGTGGGCCTGCCAAGTTGACGGGGACGGAGGGCTTTGTCAACTTAGTCAATATGAACGATTCTAGCTCCAGTTACCGTACGATGTTCATCCAACGGCAATAGTGCTTCTTCAACCTCTGGTCTTCTTGCTCCAGCCACCCAAACCAGCGTCGGTCGTGCCGCGTGCTCCTGCCTCCCGTGGCCGGCTGTGATGCCACGGAGGCCTCACCGCCCCCTACTACTCCCACCGCTCGCCAGGCCATCCCTCTACTCACCCACACCCCCTGTTATTCTGCAGCGACGGCAGCCTCACACCGCAGCCAAACCAGTGAACCCTCGTACACCTCTCCGCCTGGGCATCCACTGCCGCGTCTTCCCCGGATCCGTGTCGTCCCTTTCCTAGGCCTCGCCGTCATCCACCGCCTTGGTACTCTTGGCGCGGCGTCGTCAATGTGGTCAACGACTGACTTCTATCGGAAGAGTACTGTATGTGGAGAGGCTGACAGCTGGGTCCACGGCCGCAGCTGGGTCCACGCCACAGCCCAGTCTTTTTGTGATTTTCCAAGTAAGTCGCTTTGTCAGGCCTTTTGGGCTGCAAATCTTTCAAGACGAGGAGAGCTTCATTCGGCTAGCCGAGAAAATGGCCTATCAGTAATGAGAAATGGGCTGTACATTTTTAAAACACATCAAACCGACAATTAGTTTCAAATTTCTTTTTTTTCATTTCGAGATTTTAAATTGCATTATTTTTTATGCGTGGACAATTTGTTGGATTTTATATTGATATACATTTATTTTTAAAATCAGTTTGAATGTGACTCAAAATTTCGGGATTAAAAACAGTTCGGACCGCACCGAAATATGCAAAATTTCTTATAATTTTTTAATCGTGGCCACAATATGGGCTGTAATGCTAACAAAAAGAATATGAGCTCCAAAACAAACCTTAAGAATTAGCAAATGGGCTGTAAACTATTATAAATAATGGCAGATAGGCCGTATGCTGTTTTCCAAAGATTTTAGGCTTTCCTAAAAAAAGGTTGACGCACAAGCAGTGACTGTTGCATGTCCATCCAACGGCCGTCGTGCTTCTTCAATCTCTGCTCTTCCTGCTACAGCCGCTCAAACAAGTGCCGGCGGTACTGCCTGCTCCCTCCTCCCCGTGGACGGCTGTGCTGCCACGCAGGCCTCACTGCCCCACCGTACTCCCATCGCTGGCCTAGACATCCCTCTACTCACCCACACCTGCCGTTATTCTCCGGCGACGACAGACGAACTAGTAAACCCTCGTACAGTCGTACTCCCCTCCGCATGGGAAACAACTGCCGAGTCTTCCCTGCCTCTGTGTCGCCGTCGTCCACCGCCCTGGTGCTCTCGGCGCGGCCTGGTCAACATGGTCAACGACCGACATGCATCTGAAGTGGACTGTACGTGGAGAGGCCGACAGCTGGGTCCACGGACGCACGCAAGGAAATGCCTCCTTATTACGTGCAAAATAATGATTCCTCCACCTGACAATAGGGACCTACCGGAAGGGCCTCTGTATGTCGCGAAAAAAAGTTACCGCCACTAACAGCTCGGACCCACCAGCTATATCTTCGCACGCAAGGAAGTGCCTCCTTATTACGCACAAAAAAAATGAATACTCCCCCTGTTAGCTGGCACCCAATATAGTGGCAGGCTGACTTGTGGGCCTACTAAGTTGACAGGGACGGAGGGCTTTGTCAACTTAGTCAATATGCACGATTCTAGCTCCAGTGACCGTACGATCTCCATCCAACGGCCGTAGTGCTTCTTCAACCTCTGGTCTTCTTGCTCCAGCCGCCCAAACCAGCGTCGGTCGTGCCTCGTGCTCCTGCCTCCCGTGGCCGGCTTCGATGCGGCGGAGGCATCACCGCCCCCTACTATTCCCACCGCTGGCCAGGCCATCCCTCTACTCACCCACAACCCCTGTTATTCCGCGGCGACGGCAGCCTCACACCGCAGCGAACCAGTGAACCCTCGTACTCCTCTATGCGTGGGCATCCACTACCGCGTCTTCCCCGGCTCCGCGTCGTCCCCTTCCTAGGCCTCGCCGTCGTCCACCGCCCTGGTGCTCTCGGCGTGGCGGGGTCAACGTGGTCAAGGAACGGCTTCCATCGGACGTGGACTGTACGTGGAGAGGCTGACAGCTGGGTCCATGGCTGCAGCAAGGAAGTGCCTCCCTATTACGCGCAAAATAATTATTCCTCCACCTGACAGCGGGGACCCACCGGTTGGGCAATCGTATTTCGCGAAAAAAATGTTTCCCCCTGACTGCTGGGACCCACCAGCTACATCTTTGCACGCAAGGAAGTGCGTCTGGGCAAAAAAATGATTCGCCCCCTGACTGCTGGGACCCACCAGCTACATCTTCGCAGGCAAGGAAGTGCCAGACAATCGGGACCCACCTGGTTGAAGCGTACGTAGCATTGTCATTCTGGCCGCAAACGGGTACGTACATACTGGTCGATGTAGAGGCGCGCACGTGTCGTAGTAGAGGCGCGCCCGTAGCATGTACACGTACGTACAGCGGCCAGTGTGCAAGAAAGAAAATACGGCCACGTACGTACATACAGGCAGGGTCTCGAACACCTACTCGCGCATATGTACGGCCAGGGCTCGTGTACATGGATGGGTCGGAACGGAGAAATAGCGTCGTCGTCGTGTTCATGGGGAGCCAACCGGCTGGGTCGGAACGGAATGCGTCGTCGTGTTCATTGGGAGGGCTTGGATGGAACAACCGATGGAAACAACGCCTGGCGTACCGCAGAACGGAGGAAATGGCCTTGTGTTCGACCGGCCACGTTCGAAATGGGATCCTGTTCATCGGGAGGGGCTGGCGTACCTCAAAACGGAGGAAACGGACCTCCTACGGTCGAAACGGGGGTCCTGTTGATCGGGAGGGGTGTGGCGTACCGCAAAACGGAGGAAACAGACTTGTGTTGGAGTGCTACGGTCAAAAAGGGGGTCCTGTTCATCGGGAGGGGTGTGGCGTACCGCAAAACGGGACTCCACGGAATACTGTTCATCTCCACCGTTGACCCCCTCCAGCCTCCACTGGCTACTATTCATCCACCGTCGACCTCCTCTATGCCCCACCTGCGACTGTTCATCCACGGGCTCCTGTTCATCCAGCCTCCACCGCGCGCTACTCCACCGGCTACTGTTCAACTAGCCCTCTCCACGGGCTCCTGTTCAACCACCCCTCCACGGGCTACTGTTCATCCTGCCCTCCACCGTCTATTGTTCATCCTGCCCTCCACAGGGTGGTCCTGTTCATCCTGCCCTCCACGAGGTCCTATTCATCCAGCCCCAACCGGCTCGAACAATCGGGGTCCTGTTCATCAAGAGCCAACGCCATGGGGTCCTATTCATCCACCCCCACCAGGAACTGTTCATCCAAACCCCCCCAACAATGCTCACTGTTCATCCAGAGGCAGCATCGATCGGCTTCAGTTAGCAGCAGTAGCGAAGGAATCGCTCGATCGGGTTCAGTTATCATCCATCGATCGATCGCTCGGGTTTAGTAACGCGTAGCCTGGAGTGCAATCGCTCGGTTCAGTTAGAGCCCAACGCCTCGCTCGGGTTCAGTTAGAGCCCAACGCCTCGCACACATGCGTGTACGTACGAGAGAAACGCGCATCGCTCGGCCCCCGACAACCCACCGTAACTGGGGACTCTCCAATATTTTCCGCGCCCTCGCTTCTACCATGGTTTTTTCCGTCATGGACGGCCCAAAGAATGTCATGCAGCCACGTCTCCGGCCCGCCCAGGACGAAAAGCCCATTTTCTATCATGATTTTTTGTCATAGAAGTAGGACCCCACCACATCTATGATGATACCGTGTTTTGTCACAATTATTTTCATAGAAGTGTCATAAGTATGACAGAAAAGATTTTCGTTCGGCCCAAAATGTCACGGATGTGTCTTTTTTTGTAGTGCTTTGCGCTGTGCTACCTACCAGACAATCTGGTACTAAACCTTCGACTCCCATTTCTCAATAAACTTTCACTTGTGCAGGTTCGTATATCGGAGGCCTCATTGCACAACATCATCCACTCCAGTTGCCCTGCCCTGGAGTGCTTGGTGCTTGTTTTCACAGTTAGAATCGGTTGTCTCCAAATAAAGTCGCCTAACCTTGTAAGAATTGTAATTTCTTTTGACGGAAGGCACCTCATCATCCAAGATGCCCCTTCACTTCAAAGGTTAATCCTTGATTCTAGTTATTCACCGTTGTAAATAACCGTCCTCTCTGCGCCTAAACTGGAGACCTTGGGTGTAATACATGACCTCTGTGCTCATTTCAATATGCTGTTTGGCTCCACAGTTCTTTAGGTACTTTATATTATCTTCTACACTTGTAACCATAAGCTGCATTTTAAATTTCTGCGCATAAGTTATATATCATCTTGGAGTACACATTTTGTACTAATATTACCTTCTATGCTCAATGAAGAGTTTCTCCATGGATGGCCTATTAATGGTGCTGGATTCTGTCAAGATCATGTATATCCAAAGGAATAGTTTTGATCTAAACAAGATTATTGGCTAGCTGTAATGCTTTCCATGTCTGGAGAAGTTGTATATAAAGGTGATAATTTCACGCACATTGGAAGCCCGCATATAGTGTACTAGAATTAACCGTTCAACTGTTGCTCTTTCAACACTCTTTTTTTAGACCTTAACTGTTTTCAATCTTCATGTCTATTTAGGCAACAGGACGGGGTAAGAAAGTTATAACCAATCGGTGGATTCGTAAGCATCGGGATTTTCTCACTTCTCATGAGATTCGATTGAAGACAATAACGCTAGAATGATATGTAGCCAACCGTGCAAACACTAGATTTTTCACATTCTTCCTACTGAATGCGAGGTTACTATTGTCCATCAGGCTTAAGTTTATCAACAGCATGGTTTTCACGGATGGGTATGTGGAAGAGCAAAAAAAAGGAGTTTCAGGTTGGCAAAAGAGCTTCTGAACGTGCCGGGCTTCTATTTACAACATATTGTGGTCATAATCCAGTAAATTTTATGACCCAGGATGTTCATTCTATGGACCTGACCGATCCATTTGACTATGACTGCCGAAAACAGTGCTGGAATTAGATGTTGTTGCCCTTTTCAACCTGGGTTTTTTTGTAAACCTGATGAACAATTAACCCTCGTGCTTTTGTACAGTTTGTAAGCTGGAGTTAGATGTTCTTGCCCTTTTCAACTCGGCTATGACTGTCATATTTTCTTTGAAACAAGGCAAATGGCTTGCCAGTCATATAATTTAGAGTGAAATATTGTAACAACTAACAAATACCAACCAAGGGAAATAACATCACTCTCGCCGGCTGCTTGAGCTCACTGTGCATTACAGAAGCCAAGTGATTAGCACCCACCAGCACCCACAAACTTATTTCGAACTAGCACATCAATTGGGCTGTAAATTTTCATAGGAAAGGCTGCATGACCGTGACAGATTTGGATTCTGACATTTGGGACCCGCGAGGAAATAGCCTATCCAAGGTGGTGTCGACTTACTAGCCAGTCAACAAACGATTTTGCCTACCAGCCGTTGGATTGACATCCAACATCTGTCGTGTGTCTTCTATCTCTTGTCTTCTTCCTCCAGCCACCCAAACCAAACCACCCCGTCGGCTTCGCCTGCTCCTGCCTCCCATGGCTGGCTACGCCTCCTCCGCCCTACCGTACGTACCCTCCAACGTTGGCTAGTCCCTCCCTCTATTCCCCCACCAGTCAACCCTCGTACTCCCCTTCGCCTGCGACTGGACCAACGCATCTTCCACAGCTCCTGTTTGTTCCGTCCTCGGCCTCGTTGTCGTCCTCCGCCTTGCGGCCATGGTTCACTTGCCGTGCGTGGTGCGCCGCCCTCTTGCATTCTCAACATTATCAACAACCGAGAGGAACAAGGAGATGACTGTACGTGGAGAGGATGACAGTAGGGACCCACCAGCGTCATGGCAGTACGCAAGCAAGTGCCTCTATATTACAAGCCCAAAAATATGGTTCCTCCTAATGGTTGGACATCTAGGGCTCACTCCATTGTCAACGTAGTCAATAAACGAGAGAATTACACTACGAGCGGCTGACACCAGGGACCCAGCAGGTCGCGCAGTTTTTTTTTGAGGAACAAGCGGTTGTTATTTGTACTAGTTTTAGCGACGGATCAGGGTAACAACGGGGCTGTGGCCCATCTAGCCAGGGTTTTATTTATGCTTACCACATCATGAGCTCAGTTGTGTTTTTTTTCTTGCTGAAAATGGCTAGCCCAGTTCTATTTTTTTAAATAAATACCCAAACGAGGCCTACTTGCTTTATCAGCCCTACAGGGCTGCAAATCTTTCAAGACGAGGAGAGTTTCATTCGGTTTGCGAGAAATGGGCTGTACATTTTTAAAACACATCAAAACGGGAATTGGTTTCAAAAAAAATTCATTACAAGATTTTAAATTCCATTGATTTTTATGTGTGGACAATTATTTGGATTTTATATTTGTATAAATTATTTTTCAAAATAGTTTGAATGTGAATCGATATTTTGGGACTAAAAACAGTTGACCGCACCGAAATATGCAAAATTTCATATACTTTTTAACCGTGGCAACAATATGGGGTGTAATGCTAACAAAAAGAAGATGGGCTCCAAAAAAGTTATTAAGAATTAGCAAATGGACTGTACATTATTAGAAATAATGGCAGATGGGCTGTATGTTGTTTTCCATAGATTTGAGGCTGACTTGTGCGCCTACTATAGGTTGACGCGTATGCTTTCCTAAAAAAAAGGTTGACGCACAAGCAACGCCGTGTCAACTTAGTCAACACATGAGAGTAGTGACAATTGGATGTCCATCCAACGGTTGTCGTGCTTCTTCAATCTCTGCTCTTCCTGCTCCAGCCGCTCAAACAAGCGCCGGCGGGACTGCCTGCTCCCTCCTCCCTCGGCCGGCTATGCTACTGCGCAGGCCTCACCGCCCCATCGTACTCCCATCGCTGGCCTAGCCATCCCTCTACTCACCCACACCTGTTGTTATTCTCCGGGGATGGCAGACGAACCAGTAAACCCTGATACTCCTCCGTGTGGGAAACAACTTCCGAGTCTTCCCTGGCTCCGTGTCGTTCCCATCCTAGGCCTCGCCATCGTCCACCACCCTGGTGCTCTCGGCGCGGCCTGGTTAACGTGGTCAATGAACGACATCCATCGGAAGTGGACTGTACGTGGAGAGGCTGACAGCTGGGTCCACGGCCGCACGCAAGGAAATCCCTCCTTATTACACGCAAAATAATGATTCCTCCACCTGACAGCTAGGACCCACGGGAAGGGCTTCTGTATTTCGCGAAAAATACGTTCCCCCCGCTGACAAGTTGGACCCACCAGCTATATCTTTGCATGCAAGGAAGTGCCTCCTTATTACGCACAAAAAAATGAATACCCCCTGCTAGCTGGGACCCACCATAATGCGTGGCCGACTTGTGGGCCTACTAAGTTGACGGGGACGGAGGGCTTTGTCAACTTAGTCAATACGAACGATTCTAGCTCCAGTGACCATACGATGTCTATCCAACAGCCATAGTGCTTCTTCAACCTCTAGTCTTCTTGCTCCAGCCGCCCAACGCAGCGCCGGTCGTGCCGCCTGCTCCTGCCTCCCGGGGCCGGCTATGCTACCGCGGAGGCCTCACCGCCCCCATACTACTCCCACCGCTGCCCAGGCCATCCCTCCACTCACCCACACCCCCTGTTATTCTGCGGCAATGGCAGCCTCACACCGCAGCTGAACTAGTGAACCCTCGTACTCCTCTCCGCGTGGGTATCCACTGCCGCGTCTTCCTCGGCTCCGCGTCGTCCCCTTCCTAGGCCTCGCCATCGTCCACCGCCGTGGTGCTCTTATCACGGCGTGGTCCATGTGGTCAATGGCCGACTTCCATCGGAAGAGTACTGTACGTGGAGGGGCTGACAGCTTGGTCCATGGCAGCTGCAATGAATTGGCTCCTTATTACGCGGAAAATAATTATTCCTCCACCTGACAACAGGGACCCACCGGACGGGCCATCATATTTAGCGAAAAAAACATTTCCCCCTAACTGCTAGGACCCACCGGACGGGCCACCGTATTTCACGAAAAAAGTTCCGCTCGCTGTCAGCTCGGACCCACCGGAAGTGCCTCCTTATTACTCACAAAAAAATGAGTACTGCCCCTATTAGTTGGGACCCACCTTGGTGGGAGGCTGACTTGTGGGCCTACTAAGTTGACGGGGATGGAGTGCTTTGTCAACTTAGTCAATATGAACGATTCTAGCTCCAGTGACCGTACAATGTCCATCCAACGGCCATAGTGATTCTTGAACCTCTGGTCTTCTTGCTCCAGCCGCCCAAAGCAGCGCCGGTCATGCCACATGCTCCTGCCTCCCGTTGCCGGCTGTGCTGCCGCGGAGGCCTCAGCGCCCCCTACTATTCCCACCGCTGGCCAGGCCCTGCGGCGACGATAGCCTCACACCGCAGCCGAACCAGTGAACCCTCGTACTCCTCTCTGTGCGGGCTTCCACTGCTGCGTCTTCCCCGGCTCCGTGTCGTCCCCTTCCTAGGCCTCGCCGTCGTCCACCGCTCTGGTGCCCTCGGCGCGGCATGGTCAACGTGGTCAAGGAACGACTTCCATCGGAAGAGTACTGTACGTGGAGAGGCTGACAGCTGGGTCCACGGCGGCCGCAAGGAAGTGCCTCCTTATTATGCGCAAAATAATTATTCCTCCACCTGACAGCAGGGACCCACCTGGCGGGCCAACATATTTCGTGAAAAAACGTTTCCCCCCCGACTATTGGGACACACCAACTACATCTTCGCATGCAAGGAAGTGCGTCCGGGTAAAAAACGATTCGCCCCCCTGACTGCTGGGACCCACTAGCTACAATTCGCACGGAAGGAAGTGCCTGACAGTCGGGGCCCACCTGGTCGAAGCATACGTAGTGTTGTCATTCTGGTCGCGAACGTGTACATACATACTGGTCGATGTAGAGGCGCGCACGTGTCGTAGTAGAGGCGCACACGTAGCATGTACACGTATGTACAGCGGCCAGTGTGCAAGAAAGAAAATACAGCCACATACGTACATACGGGCGGGGTCTCAAACGCCTACTCGCGCATACGTACGGCCGGGGCTCATGTACATGGCTGGGTCGGAACGGAGAAACTGCGTCGTCGTCGTGTTCATGGGGAGGCAACGGAAAGCGTCGTGTTCATTGGGAGGCAACGGAACTCGTGGGAGCCAACCAGCTTGGACGGAATAGCCGATGGAAACGAGGCTTGGCGTACCGCAGAACAGAGGAAACAGCCTTGTGTTCGACCGGCCACGTTCAAACCGGGATCCTGTTCATCGGGAGGGGTCTGGCGTACCGCAAAACGGAGGAAACAAACTTGTGTTGGAACTCCTATAGTTGAAACGGGGTCCTGTTGATCGGGAGGGGTGTGGCATACCGCAAAATGGAGGAAACGGACTTGTGTTGGAGCGCTACAGTCGAAACGAGGGTCCTGTTCATCGGGAGGGGTGTGGCGTACCGCAAAACGGGACTCCACGGGATACTGTTCATCTCCACCGTCGACCCCCTCCAGCCTCCACGGGCTACTGTTCATCCACCGTCGACCTCCTCCAGCCTCCACCTCGGACTGTTCATCGAGGGGCTCTTCTTCATCCAGCCTCCATCGCGCGCTACTCCACCGGCTACTGTTCAAC
Source organism: Triticum aestivum (assembly GCF_018294505.1). NCBI lineage: Eukaryota > Viridiplantae > Streptophyta > Magnoliopsida > Poales > Poaceae > Triticum > Triticum aestivum. Next base: position 576,256,498 of record NC_057814.1, on the reverse strand, counting down.
CAGCCCTCTCCACGGGCTCCTGTTCAACCACCCCTCCACGGGATACTGTTCATCTAGCCCTCCACCATCTACTGTTCATCCAGCCCTCCACGGGGTGGTCCTATTCATCCAGCCCTCCACAGGGTCCTCTTCATCCAGCCCCAACCGGCTCGATCGATCGGGGTCCTGTTCATCCAGAGGCAACACCACGGGGTCCTGTTCATCCACCCCCACCAGGAATTGTTCATCCAAACCGCCCCAGCAATGCTCATTGTTCATCCAGAGGCAGCATCGATCGGCTTCAGTTAGCAGCAGTAGCGAAGGAATCGCTTGATCGGGTTCAGTTAACATCCATCGATCGATCGCTCGGGTTCAGTAACGCGTAGCCTGCAGTGCAATCGCTTGGGTTCAGTAGGCGAACGCCTCGCTCGGGTTCAGTTAGAGCCCAACGCCTCGCACCCACACGCGTGCGTGTACGAGAGAAACACGCAAACCTCCATGCATCGCTCGGCCCCGACCACCCACCGTAACTGAGAACACCCCGATATTTTCCTCGCCCTCGCTTCTACCACGGTTTTTTCCGTCATGGACGACCTAAAGAATGTCATGCAGCCGCGTCTCCGGCCCGCGCAGGACGAAAAGAAATTTTTCTGTCATGAATTTTTGTCATAGAAGTAGGAGCCCACCACATCTATGATGATACCGGGTTTTGTCACAATTATCGTCATAGAAGTGTCATAAGGATGACATATTTTTTTTCCGTTCGGCCCAAAATGTCACGGATGTGTCTTTTTTTGTAGTGTGGAATACATGAATCAATTTTCTCTTTAGCATAGTGGATGCATGCAACCTCCACCTACACCTATCATAGGAGTTTTCAGTGAGAATGCAATATGTAGTCACTGCATTACGACAGTCCACCATCGATTCTAATACGGTTCCTGGAGTAAGCTCAGGATTCTCTTTGTTCCACTCAATTGTTGCATGTCCTCACCATCATATTCTTGTAAAACTAAGGAGTCGATGTTCTCCTCCCTCTCTTCATCGTCAGTGTCATCAAATCTAGCACGGCTGCTAGGATCCTCTGCATATTCATCTTCCACTGCCTGTTGACTAACTCTATCTACCAGTTCAGGGAATAGAATCTCATCCTCATCATTATGTCGAGGCACTTCCGCGTCAGGCTCTGCATCTAATTCTACATCAGGTGCAGAAGAGAGAGGAGAAGTGGCAGAATTAGCGGCAGCCGACATGTGGTGGCTTTCAGAACCACTAGGTTTACTTGGTCTCGACCTACAAGGAGTGCGAGGATGCTCGCTATTAGCAGACACAGATGATGTTTGAACACCCTTCCCCTTCGGGATATGTTGGTTGCATGCTTGAAGCACACCGATATGGATTTTACCGAAACGGCTGTCAGCATTCAAACTAAATAGCAATCCCACATGCTCATCACAAGTTAATGGGACAAATCTCTGCTCGGTACTGTCGAAATATCTCAGTTCAACAACATCGGCAGGGCTCCACAGATACACACAAGAGAGTGCCTCGCGGAAATCTGTGAATGAAATGCTAGTTTCTACCACCTTAGGATAGAAAAAACCAGAAATCAGACACGGTTTAGTTCCACGCAGCTCGCTAGTTTCCATTCTAACCGCCAGCCCAAAAGCAAGTGCAGGATCAACCCTATTCGATTGAAATAAGATAAAGGGCGCAGTTAGGCCAATTTTTTTAGATAAATTGCACTAATTCACACTAACGGTGGTCAAATATAGCCTAATTTATGGATCTCCTAATCAATTTGAGAGTAAAATGGTGCGTACCCAGGTGGAATCCATGAATTATCCGCCTCTGATTCGACCCAATCATCTCCACGGTCGATGGGCCGGACGGGGTGCTCCCCCGACATTGCTTCCTAATCCTAGATGGGGAGAGAGGGTAGATGCGGCGGAGGCGGCACGACAGTGGCGGAGGCGGCACGACGGCGGCGGAGGGGCCGGCGCGGAAGCGACTCGATCTGATTTAGGTTACAATGAGGGGAACCTACAGCGAGTGTCAGTTTCGCGGCCCCACTGGTTAGCACGCAACTGTCAAAATGTGGACTCGGCCCTACGTTGCCCCACTCGTCAGAGTTAACGGTCAAGCCAATGACCCGACGACAACGTCCGCTGTGACCAGTACTGAGGGTTTCAGCCAAGGGAGTGGGGAAAAGTGAGCAAAAGTTAAGATCGTGGGGATGAATGAGTACAACTAAGGAAACAGGGGCACAGAAATAAAAAACCCAATAAAATTAGTCCCAAAGTGATAGATATCCAAGAAGGATAAAGTACAAGAATGTCATGAAGATCATTGGACAAAATAAACTTGATTCTTAGTAATAGTTTTGAGATATGATGATGTGATATGTGAGTTATGTTGATGAGTAATTGTGCTCTAGTAAGAATATTGGTGTTAAGGTTTGTGATTCCCTGTGCATGCACGAAAGTCAATAGTCATGCAATGAAAATTATATCCTACATGTCGTGGAATTGTCATGGCAGATGTCCTAGTGTGAGGACTTAGTCGTGGGGCCAACACATCAATGTGGTAGCTTGAGAGGGGTTGAGCGGAATCGAGAGACGCAACACAAGACAAGGGTTTAGACAGCTTCGGGCCCCGGGAAACATCATCCGGTAATAACCCTACATGATGTTTGAGGCTAGGTCTCATTATGATCATGAGGGAGTCGCCGTAAACCGGCTCTCCTAGTTATGTCTAGCCCTAAGGTTATTCTCTCCCCCCTCTTGGGGTGCCCTGCCCCTCCTTATATAAGTTGAAGGGGCGGGTTACATGTAGAGTCCAACTCGGATTAAGACTTAAACTATTCCGACTTCTCTTCATGGGCTTCTTAACGTCTTGGGCTTCATAACGTCCCGGGATTCATAACTCCAGGCGACTCTGTCTGCCGAGTTATGACTGTCAACCAGTGATCACTGTCTGCCGAGTTATGACTGTCAACCAGTTATCACTGTCTGCCGAGTTATGACTGTCAACCAGTTATCACTGTTTGCCGGTTTATGATGGTCTGCCGGTTTATGATTCCTGCCGGTTTATGATTGTCTGCCAGGTTATGATCTGACTTAACACCTGCCGGGTTATCATCTGACTTAACACCTGCCGGATTATCATCTGACTTAACACCTGCTAGGTTATCATCTGACTTAACACCTGCCGGGTTATCATCTGACTTAACACCTGCCGATTTACCAAGTCCCACCCGAGTTATAACTCCGGCCGGGTCATACCGTGGGGTATATCCCCGACATTAGCCCCCAGTTTAATTTGGATTTCTCCATGTTAAACTGATCCTGAGTATCCTTAAATCCTTGTCATTTCCTTCTAGAAATCCGGGTCAATAGGCCAGCTTCATAATCAATTTGCTGGCATTGGTTTGTCACAGAAAAATATTATGAAGAATAATTCATTTAACGCAGCTCCCAATGCTTAACAGAAATATTGGTCTTTGAAATACTCATCTATACCTCTTATATGCCTATCACTTGTAGCCCCCAAGTCTTAAGAAGGTAACGTAGTAACAGCTTAAGAATTGCTTCAATATGAATGTCACAAGCTTGAAGAAATCCAGGTTGTTCATCTCAATCGCTTGTCAGAACTGAGTATTCCACATATGTAGCCCCCAAGTGTCGGGTTGTCATGCTTGCAGCAACCTGGGACTTGTATTTGCCTGATGCTCATAAAAACTTCAACCAGTGTAGCCCCCAAGGGCCGGGTCATTATGCAAATAATGAGCAGGGACTTTGAAAATATGATCATGTAGATTTTAACAACAACGTGTAGCCTCCAAGGGCCGGCTCAGTAAGATAATACTGAGCTGGGACTTTACATATACTTCATTGAAAATAACATCATATGATGTAACTCCCATCATGGGGCTTGAACCCACGTCCACAAGGTTAAGAGCTTTGTGCTTTACCAACTGAGCAATAAACCTTTCAATATAATGGATTAAAGTTTGTGTACCTTAAATTTTTTGACAGAAGCAATTGGTAGCCCCCAAGGGCCGGCTCATTACACTGTGATGAGTCGGGTCTTCAATAAGGTGAGCAAAACTGACTTTGCATTAGCCCCCATGTGCCATGGTGCATGCTTGCAGCGACATGAGACTTGTGTATTTGATGTAATCCCAACTTGAATAATGTAGCCCCCAAGTGCCGGGTCGTAAGCCTGCAGCGACTCGGGACTATTCCTTCCATTGTAGAATAAATTATATCCATTGCGCTGAAGCGACTTTTGAAAACCTCAATCACAATATTGGTTATTGATAACCATAATAAAATCAAGCCATGTTGGCTATTTGAAGATTTGAATAATATAATCCAATGATTTATAAGCGCATGATTCCAATGGCGGAATCCAAATATATACCGGCGACTTATAGTCCAAAGCCAGGCCGGGTTAATAAACACCGGTTTATCATAACTGATCATGTACTGACAACTTGTAGTCGAAAGCCAAGCCGGGTCAATAAACAGCGGTTTATCATAAAGTGTTGTAAACCTCATCAAAAGAGAAAATTTGACAAATAAAAGCATATGAAAACTTGTAGTCGAGGCTTTTCATGGGCTGCCAGGCCCAAAATCGTGGCTTTTCATGGGCTGCTAGGTCACTGAGATAAACCATTTTACAAAGCCTTTTAAGATGGACCTCAATCTTTAACCAATCATTGTTTTAACTTTGACAAGTTCAGGGTCTTATGAGATTGACTTGTCAAAGTTCGGCGAGTCATACCAGGTTTACCTGGACGGACTGACTTACTAAAAAAAGGCAGGCTAACCCGGGGTTTTAGGTGTATACACCAGGCTTCCAGGCCGTGGCTTGATAGCCTATTACAAGTGTAGATTCTTTGTTCATTGCGATAGCAAGGAATCCCCAAGCAATATTTTGAGCTGTGCTCAGTGGGTGCCTATGTTTGAGTTGTGCTATTGCAACACTCTCTTTGGCCCCTAAGTAGTTTCTTTTTGGCCTTACGCCAATCAAGAGGTGTAACTATGGTTCGAATATGACCAAGCCCCCAAGTGATTTCCCTGGTGGCCTTTCGCCGATAAAGAGGTGTAGCTATGGTTCGAATACGACCAAGCCCCCAAGTGATCAATAATATGATAAGCCGATAAGGCAGGATACCCATGTTTGAACTGCGCATCATGGCAACAGTTCCTATTTGGCAACCTTTAACTTTTTGCAAGAGATAAATTCTTCTTGAACCAGGTTTTGAACTGGATATTGAGAGCGTCAGAGCTTTGCAAGAGATAGTTTCCTCTTAAACCGGATTTGAACCAGATACTAAGGGCTTCAGCGATGTGTGGGAGACAGGATTTCCCTTAAACCGGACTATAAACCGGAAGCATCATTGTGAGCCGGAATATTTCTGATGGCCTTTAAATTTTCATCAATACAACAGTAGCCTCCGGGACCGGGTTATCTTTCCCTTCAACATCCTGGGGCACTTGAATTTGCTGAAATTGGCAAGACTTGCTAAGTCATATCATCGTAGCCCCCGAGTCTTAAGATGACTCAAGGAGTTGTCTTGAGATTCTCCGTACTTTGACCATAGCAGAAGGTATGTATCATTGGATTGATAGCGCGACGTAAATCCATAGAAGGTTGAGGTGACTGCGGCGGGTTATAAATGATCCCGTACGAGCCGTGTCAACAACTCGGCTAATGGTTCCTTCCAACTGGCTATTTGAAGTTAACCAAACTATAGTGGTGGCGACTTGTGCGCCTGCCCATTGAGCCATCCAGTGCAGATGACGGTTGATAGTATATGATAATTTGCCTCTAATTTTTTGAAAGAAAAACCGGGCTACCCAAGTTGTGAGTTGCTCATACTCAATAAGCAGCTCATGCAGACAGATGCGGCCCGATATGTTGATATAGACCAGGCCGCGAGAGACGGACAACAAAGATGGACAGCAAAGACGATTGCAACATCAGAGGCAGCTCAGACAGATGAGCCGACGACGACATTGTAAGCTGGCGCGGATGAACGAGTTAATCGTGGGCGCAGTAAGCCGCACAGACGGGCGAGTTGATGTAGACCGGGCCACAGGAGCGGCGACTTGCGCATGTTCATTCAGCGGGTAGTGTGGCACAAACTAGTGCTAGTGCAAAAATAATGCTGGTGCGCGCCCCTTGTGTGACACCTTTGTAATAAACAATAGTCCTGCGAAAAATATCACAGATCAGAGTAATGGTTTTCAAACAATTTTAATATGCGCTAATAAAATACATAGAAAGGATAGCACCTGGTGATTTGTTGGAAGAAAAAACGGGCTGTAGGAGCAACAACTTGCGTATGTCCACTAGGCAGTTTGCATGAGCGGGTGTGACACTGATTTGTCCGGTCAATGGATGATCCGGATATGTTGCCAGTAGCTAACTTTTCAAAACAGTGCAAGCCACCCACACTACCGGAATCGCACCCTATGCCGACGGCCCTGGCCGTCGGCATAGCCCTGATTGGCCGTCGAGACAAGCCTATGCCGACGGCCCCCGTCGGCATAGGACCGTCGGCGTAGCCCGGGAGGCCGTCAGCATAGAAAGGCCGTCGGCATAGGCCCTATCCCGATGGTGTCCGTACATCTATGCCGACGGCCCTGGCCGTCGGCAACGTTACGTCGTAACGGCGGCCGCTGTCAAGTGCTGACCAACGCCTGCTCGCCACGTGGCAAGCCTATGCCGACGGCCTAGCCGTCGGCAGACATATAAACTAAGCCGACGGCCAGGCCGTCGGCATAGGCGTGCAACGTGGCAGCAACTGGGCTCTCCTGGGGCAAGGCTATGCCGACGGCCTAGCTGTCGGCTTAGTTTATATGTATGCCGACGGCCAGGCCGTCGGCATATACTTGCCGAGGAGCTCCCAGTTGCTGACACGTGGCGTCTATGCCGACGGCCTAGCCGTCGGCTTAGTTTAAATCTATGCCACGCGTCAGCAACTGGGAGCTCCAGCCAGCCCTATGCCGACGGCATAGCCGTCGGCATAGTTTGTATTTGATTTTTTTTCTTTTATCTGTTTGTTTTCAAATCAATTCAATTCAGATATACAGCACATATCAGCAGATATATAAGATGGAAATAGACATATAGAACACATCTAAGTATCATCCGTCACCATCACAACAATATATGCATAAGCATCATCATAATCAACATAAAGATAACCATAAGCATATAAAGAAGCACACAAGTCATCTAAAGGACCATCAAAGACCACAAGTTTATCATCATCACCACACACAAGTCATCTAAAGATACATAAGCATAAGCACACAAGTAACCAAAAGGCTTAAGCGCCAGGACGTCGAGCACCGCGGAGGTCGTCACCGCCAAGACCGCTGAAGCCCAGGTCGTCAGTGCTAGCGGCAGCGCTACCGCCAAGACCGCCTCCACCTCCGCCTCCGCCTCCATGGATCGGAGTGGTCGGGCTGTGTGACTCGGGAGTGCTGCGAAGACCACCGCCAACGGTTGATCCACCGGTTCCCTGGATGTTGAAAAGACATATTAACGGGATATATGACGGTGTTGAAAGGCATGATATGCTTTGAGTGAATAGATTGGGGATCAACTAACCGGAGAGGGGCCAGCGTTCTGTGCCACAAACTCCTCAAAGGTCAGCAACGTTGGTTGTGCTGGAGGACCCTCTGCTGATGGCCATTGAGGACACCTGCCGGCTGCCATTTCCTGAAAAGCGTGCTGCATTTGGCGATCCCTCTGCTGATGGTATGCATGAAGGCGGTCGTGCCACGCCATGGTCTCCTGGCGTGTGTACTCCATGTAGGCCTACAGTATGACATGATGAAACTCATAAAACTACTAAATGCGGAAAATAAAGGGAGCAATGAAGATAAAAGGGAAAATACTTACAGTTTGCTGCTCCTGAAAGAGGGACAGTGACGGTGCACTGCTCATGGGCGTCCTCGTGCGCTGGCTCAGGGTCGGGTCGATCCGACGGAGCTGTGTGTAGGAGATAGTAGGAGTGATCACAGCATCGAGAACCACCTCTCGACCGTGCTCCTTCGGCCCCATGCCCACCACCACCCTTTCGTCTAGATCCGCCGCAATGGGGTCAGGTGTGTCAGGATGTAACGCCAGATACCCATCGGAGTAGGCCTTCTTCCTATGCGCGGTCTTCTTGCCGTAGTACTTGGGCTCGCCAGGCTTTGGGTCCTTCCGCGTATGGGCAATCTCCCACGCCTGCATGTGTGAGAGCGGCCGCTTCAGTTTCTCCTCCTGCACCACCAAACAGAGGTTAGTCATACATAAGAAAGTAATGGTAAATAGAAGAAGAAGAAGAATGTTTAATGGGGTTAGTCATACATTAACTGCCTTGTGGAAATAGTGGTTTCGGTTTCCCTGAGCATGTACTCCCTCCTTCCCTCGGTTAGCCTTGTTTTTGACTCTCATAGCCGCCCAGGCTCCAGCCTCATCACACCAAAGATCCACCAATGCCGCCCCGGACTCGTCTTTTCCATAACACCAATTAGGTAACACCTACAGAATGAAAGCATAATGGCATGTCAACACGAAACGGTGAAATGTACCACAAGGTAATGCAAGCATAATGAAAAATATTTTATACTTACCTTCAAGAACTCGTCCCTCTCCAAGGTAATGCCCATCCTCCGCGCGTCTTCCTTGGTCATCTTCACACCAAGATAGTCGTGATGGTATGTCGAGATGGCCACATAGCACACCTCGTACTACATCTGGCGGGCCTTCTTCTTGCATTGGCGCAGCACGATCTGGTCCGCTCTGGCCCTGTGCTCCGGGAGAACTCGATAGAATTTCTACAATCATGCACGAAACAAGAATGGAAGAAGCCATGAGTTAAATCATTCATGAAACTAGAATGGACTTGTGCTTCTGAAGAGAACTCACCCAGAAAGTGGTGATCACGGCCTTGGCATGGGTCCCATGGTCCGCGTGGAGGGCCGCTTCCCAGTGCTCCCAGCTCGTGGCCAAGACCCGATGGTTCGGGTGCCTGATTGGATCCGGACAGTACAACCCCGGCCAGTGTAACTTTAGCAAGACGGTGATGAGGCCGTTGGGAATACGGACCCCTTTCGAATATATCCAGTTCCTGCAAAAGAATGAACTATTAGCATGTGACAAGCAAAATAAATAACAACCGGAATGAGCATGTGACAAGCAAAATAATGAAATTATTATAAAGTGGCACTTACTCTTTCCCCGTGGGCTCAATGAGCCACTTCTGCTCCTCAGTAGCAGGAACCTGCTTTGGTAGCTTTGCGTTACCACGCAGCCTCCCCTTGTTGTCAACCCCCTCCCCGCCAGCACCATCATCCCCGCCACCACCCTCCTCCTCGCCTGCCTCCCCCTCCCCAACCTCCTCCTCCTCCTCCTCGGCCCCATCCCGAACCTCCACCTCCTCGCCTGCCTCGTCCTCCTCCTCCTCCTCCTCCTCACCAGAGGAGGGTACCTCACTAGAGGAGGGTACCTCACTAGAGGATGGCCTCGAAGACAACACCCCTAAGTCGGTGAGGGTGCGCTCTT
>NC_057814.1:576241750-576246575 GCF_018294505.1 Triticum aestivum | reverse complement strand
ACCACTCCGACTAGGCAGGCCAACGACCTTGCGTAGGAAACCCACGCCGTCGGCCTTCCCCTTGCCCATGTTCCACGAACTTGCATTGAAAAGAGAATAAGCAATTAGTAAATTAATGAAATGAAGGAAAAGGCATGATAATAAATACATTAATAAAAATGCATAAAAGGCATATTCCTAAACTATAGAAAAAAAGACTTGACACGTACATCTGCTAGAAACCATAAGAATCATCACTGTTGTAACCTCTTTCTCGGTCAGTCTCATTATCACTATCAATCATATCATCTTCGTTGTCTGACGGAGGTGGAGGCTCTTCCTCGTCGTCAGCGTCTTCGTTTAACTTTTCTAGCATAAGTATGTCATTTTCATTGACAATGGTCTCACCATCATTCCGTGCTTCGTCGTCGTTTGGATCCACATCATCAGCACCCAATGGTCTAGCGTCATCGTTTCTAACCACATCATCATCATCAGGTTGCTCTTGATAGAACACTCCCTCGTATGTCATGGGGTTAATGTTGTAGTAATCGTCTTCATTCGGGTTCGGTAGCTTACCATGTGGCGACACCTTGAACACAACTTCCCAACCCTTTAGGTACTCTTTCTGGCATGGGTAAGGCAGATAATATACTTGTGTAGCTTGGGTAGCCGCAATGAAGAGATCGGCTCCGACATAGACGGTTGATGGTTTAACTTCGACCAAACCAATGGAAGGCGTATGTTTTACCCCCTCCCGCGGATCGAACCATCGAGATTTGATCACAGGCAGACTTAGGGTCTCGTGCCCCTAGTGGAATTTAATCTCGTATATATTTTGTACCCTTCCGTAGTAGTCTACTGAATTTTGACCGGGGGTGTACACTTCGGTATTTATAGTTTTGGGATCAGGCCGGCTGTTCTGGTGATCCTCTGTATGGAAGCGATACCCATTCACATCATACTTTTTACATGTCATGACGGCAGGGTCAAAACCCATGGAAACCCATCTCAATTCATCATCCATAGATATGTTCGGATCTATTCCCTACAAGTATAATTGAAATTGTTGCGTGCATTAGTTAACTAATAAATGCTGAACTAGGTATTTAATAGGGGAGTGTGGACAATTACTTTCTCCATGAACCAAGCAACAAAAATTTTACGTCCAGGGTTTCCATGACGGAGAAGAGTAAGTGCCTCCGCCTCAGTAGGAGGATTCATTCCCGTCCATTCCTCTTGAACGAAATCACTAAAAAAAAGAAAACCGGTGTTAGACCGGGACTAAGTGAACATAAAACATGATGATGTGGAAGACATAAAGGAATGGTGTAGTGGTATTACCTCATCCACACTTGCTCAACTTCCCTGATGTTGTGCAAGATATAGAACATGAGGTCCTCCCACTCTTGTCGTGGCATGTTATAAGGTTTCAAGGCCCCAGCCCTCCCACCTTGCGCGTTGAATAGATGGAGCTTGGGTTGATACTTCGGCTCTTCTATATTGTATCGAGGCACCTTGTTATGCAGATGGGGAACGTGGTCTGGATAGTATGATGTCCTGAGGTCTGACACCTCCTCTAGGATAACTGCCTCAGCTATGGAAGCTTCAGTCTTAACTTTGTTTCCACATTCTGTCGGAGATGCTTGTTCTGTCTCTCAGGGCCGTACTGCCAGCGATTCTGCACAGGCCCCCCCAACAATACCTCGTTCGTGAGGTGCAGAATGAGATGTGTCATCGGTGTAAAGAAGCCTGGCGGAAAGATCTTCTCTAGCTTGACTATCAACTCCGGTGCCTTCTTATGCAATTTTTCAATCACGTCTTTACTTACTTCTTTAGCACAGAGCGTGCGGAAGAAATGGCTTATCTCGGCAAGCACTCGCCAGACATGCTCGGGGACATAGCCTCGAACCATCACCGGCATTATCCACTCAATCCATACATGGTAGTCATGACTCTTCAGGCCGGTCACTTTGCCCGTTGAAAGATTGACTCCCTTACTTATATTCGATGCATAACCATCGGTGAACTTCAAAATGTGTTTCAGCCAGATAAGTACTTCCTTTTTTTTTCTGGCGGTTTAAGGACAAAGTCAGCATCTGGCTTGAACCAGTTTTTTCGACCGCCTGTGGGAGGCTGCATGTTCAGACGTGGTCTATCACAAATTCTCTGTTGATCGGCTCTAGCTTTAACGTTATCCTTCGTCTTATCAGGAATATTGAGGATCGTGTGGAAAAGGGACTCTGCCACATTCTTTTTGGTGTGCATCACATCGATATTGTAAGGAAGTTTGAGGTCCTTGAAATAGGGAAGCTGTGAGAAGGGGGTAATATGAGTCCAGTTGTGCGTCTCACCATATCCCTCGAAGCCTTTGGCTTTGGCTTTGCCTTTGCCTTTGACTTTAGGCTGGAGAGCTTTTAGCTGAGCAAGAACATCTGCCCCCGAAAATGTTGGAATCTCGGTTACTTCATGAACAACCCGGCCTTTCGTGAAGTTCTTCTTGTCTTCCCTGTCTGGATGGTCTGGAGGGAGGAACTGTCCCCTCACGGACGGCGCCGCCGCCGGCACCTGGAGGGGGGAAACGGACGCGTCGGGTCTACACGGAGGGGATCTTGCTGTGGGTCTGGCCCGGATGTTGCTCCAAAGTGTTCCTATGGGCTGACCTACCACAACCGGGTGGATAGGTCCACTGCTCAAAGCCCGTCCGTGCAAAGTCAAAGGGCTAGATCCCGTGGTCAAACGCTATAGGGTTAGGCGGGACGGGGGCCCTGGGGGGGTAGCAATGCCACCCGAGCGTCGCACCAGGCACCCATACATGCGGGGTGGTGTGGTGGCATGTCCGAAGAGGCGGCACGCGTCTCCGGGGGGTGGCCCCCTCACGAACGGCGATGACACGGTAGTGGACGTTCTGCGGTAACGATGCGGCATGAATATTATTAAATACTTGGAGCGCGATAAAATCATGAGTTTTTTACACGACGCGGGCACATGTGCTGTAGGACTGATGGTAATTTTTCATAATTGTTCGTGATGGAGTAGTATCTGAACAATTCCCTCTATGCGGATTGCTCTTCGCGTGTCTACGACTGTGGCCGGCGGCCTCCGGGGGCTAGCATGCCGCCAAATCTTGCGTAGGCGGCCTCTCACAAGTCTGGAAGTGTTGTGGCGGGTGCAAACGCCCGGCACGCGTCTCCGGGGTGTGCCCCCCCTCACGGACGGCGCCGCCGCCGGCACCTGGAGGGGGGAAACGGACGCGTCGGGTCTACACGGAGGGGATCTTGCTGTGGTTCTGGCCCGGATGTTGCTCCAAAGTGTTCCTATGGGCTGACCTACCACAACCCGGTGGATAGGTCCACTGCTCAAAGCCCTTCCGTGCAAAGTCAAAGGGCTAGAACCCGTGGTCAAACACTACAGGGTTAGGCGGGACGGGGGCCTTGGAGGGGTAGCAATGCCACCCGAGCGTCGCACCGGGCCCCCATACATGCGGGGTGGTGTGGTGGCATGTCCGAAGAGGCGGCACGCGTCTCCGGGGGGTGCCCCCCCTCACGAACGGCGATGACACGCTAGTAGACGTTCTGCGGTAACGATGCGGCGTGAATATTATTAAATACTCGGAGCGCGATAAAATCATGAGTTTTTTACACGACGCGGGCACATGTGCTGTAGGACTGATGGTAATTTTTCATAATTGTTCGTGATGGAGTAGTATCTGAACAATTTCCTCTATGCGGATTGCTCTTCGCGTGTCTACGACTGTGGCCGGCGGCCTCCGGGGGCTAGCATGCTGCCAAATCTTGCGTAGGCGGCCTCTCACAAGTCTGGAAGTGTTGTGGCGGGTGCAAACGCCCGACACGCGTCTCCGGGGTGTGCCCCCCTCACGGACGGCGCCGCCGCCGGCACATGGAGGGGGGAAACGGACGCGTCGGGTCTACACGGAGGGGATCTTGCTGTGGGTCTGGCCCGGATGTTGCTCCAAAGTGTTCCTATGGGCTGACCTACCACAACCCGGTCGATAGGTCCACTGCTCAAAGCCCTTCCGTGCAAAGTCAAAGGGCTAGAACCCGTGGTCAAACACTACAGGGTTAGGCGGGACGGGGGCCTTGGAGGGGTAGCAATGCCACCCGAGCGTCGCACCGGGCCCCCATACATGCGGGGTGGTGTGGTGGCATGTCCGAAGAGGCGGCACGCGTCTCCGGGGGTGCCCCCCCTCACGAACGGCGATGACACGCTAGTAGACGTTCTGCGGTAATGATGCGGCGTGAATATTATTAAGTACTCGGAGCGCGATAAAATCATGAGTTTTTACACGACGCGGGCACATGTGCTGTAGGACTGATGGTAATTTTTCATAATTGTTCATGATGGAGTAGTATCTGAACAATTCCCTCTATGCGGATTGCTCTTCGCGTGTCTACGACTGTGGCCGGCGGCCTCCGGGGGCTAGCATGCCGCCAAATTTTGCGTAGGCGGCCTCTCACAAGTCTGGAAGTGTTGTGGCGGGTGCAAACGCCCGGCACGCGTTTCCGGGGTGTGCCCCCCTCACGGACGGCGCCGCCGCCGGCACATGGAGGGGGGAAACGGACGCGTCGGGTCTACACGGAGGGGATCTTGCTGTGGGTCTGGCCCGGATGTTGCTCCAAAGTGTTCCTATGGGCTTACCTAACACAACCGGGTGGATAGGTCCACTGTTCAAAGCCCGTCCATGCAAAGTCAAAGGGCTAGATCCCGTGGTCAAACGCTACAGGGTTAGGTGGGACGGGGGCCCTGGGTGGGTAGCAATGCCACCCGAGCGTCGCACCGGGCCCCCATACATGCGGGGTGGTGTGGTGGCATGTCCGAAGAGGCG
>NC_057814.1:576236349-576241455 GCF_018294505.1 Triticum aestivum | reverse complement strand
CACACGTCTCCGGGGGGTGCCCCCCCCCTCACGGATGGCGCCGCCGCCGGCACCTGCAGGGGGGAAATGGACGCGTCGGGTCTACACGGAGGGGATCTTGCTATGGGTCTGGCCCGGATGTTGCTCCAAAGTGTTCCTATGGGCTGACCTAACACAACCGGGTGGATAGGTCCACTGCTCAAAGCCCGTCCGTGCAAAGTCAAAGGGCTAGATCCCGTGGTCAAACGCTACAGGGTTAGGCGGGACGGGGGGCCTACGGGGGTAGCAATGCCACCCGAGCATCGCACCGGGACCTCATACATGCCGTACGGTGTGGTGGCATGTCCGAAGAGGCGGCACGCATCTCCGGGGTTTGGCCCCCTCCAAGTGACGGCGGCACTGCCTTGCGTGCAGGGGGGGCACACCGCGGAGCCCCAAGACGGGCGTCTACGCATGCCTGAACACTTTCACATGTGCATGGGGACCCGTGTGATGTTTCGGTGACATAGCTACACCCCGAATCCCCCCACCAACCAGAATTCCCTCCGTGTCGACCGTTTCCCCCCTTCGTGACACAGCGATAGCGACGCTCGTAACGGGGGGCAATCGATATACCATCGGGGTATGTTTTTTTAGATAAGGCATAATTATCTTATGCAAAAACAAAAACTAAAATAAAGTAAAAATAACAAAATAAAGTAAAAATAAAAAAATAAAGTAAAATAAATGTATGCCGACGGCAAGGCCGTCGGCATATCTGTGCCCACACGGAGGTGCAGTCCCACGGATCGATGACGTGCCATGGCGCACGGATCGATGACGTGGCAGAGGGGCCTATGCCGATGGCTATGCCGTAGGCATACCTTCGCCATAGATAGTATAAAGCAAAACTAAAAATAAAACTAAATAAACATATGCCGACGGCAAGAGCTGCGCACACGGATCGATGACGTGGCAGAGGGGCATGGGCCCAGTCTATGCCGACGGCCTTGCCATAGGCATACCTCTGCCGTAGATATGCCGACGGCCGCCGTTACCTCCCGTCGGCGTAGCTTCAACGCCGTCAAACGGTCAGCGCTGACCGGGTAGGTGGGCCCGGGCTATGCCGACGGCCACGCCTATGCCGACGGTCCCCGTAGGCGTATCTCAAGCGGTCCCGACGGCCTCGTCGGCATAGATGGATGTACGCCGACGGCTTTTCTACACCTACGGCCTGTCGTTGGCCGTCGGCATAGGTCCATCTATGCCGACGGGGGCCGTCAGCATAGATGAGGCCGCCGGCGCAAGCAGTTATTCTGGTAGTGCCAGTAGTTTCAGGTAAGAAAATTTTTGTCTCGACTATCTGTTGCCTGACTCATCATCATGTCATCGATATCAATTTGAGCAGATCTGGCCCCTTTTCACGCAAACATGTACTAAAATATTTGCTTCGCTTCTCTTGGTCTTGCCTCATAGATATGACCAACTGTTGAAACTGCATCATGAGGTCGGACAGAAAACGGACAGCTGACTTCTTAAGCAGTCATCAACTAGCTCCTTTGATGTATCCACATCTTTATTTAGAAACTGTATGATACTTCCTCCTGACTTGAGCAATAATGTGTTGTACCGAGGCAACCCCTTGTGTGACAAGAACGTTGGTGCTTCCCCATAACTCGACAGTAACTTGCTGTATTGAGGTTATTGCCTGTGTAAATACCAGCACGGTACCGACACCGTCGCCGTAGCGATATAGGAACTGAAGATATTGGCAGCGTCTTGGCGTGATGACGAATAAGGCTGCGGGGACGGCTCAAGGCACGGCCGTCGAAGCGTGGTAAAGCGGAAGCGGCGGCTCTAGCCAGCAGCAACGGCTGGACACTTTGACAGTGAGGCGAGCAGCGGGAGCGGCGGTTTGCCGACGCCGGCCTTAAAACGGAGGCATGGTCAGCAGAGGTGGCGGATCAACAAGGCGATGGCCACGCGCAGCCGGGGCAGCCATCCTGGGAAGTAAACTGGAGCAACAACGGGTCAGCAGCCGACGGCTCGTGGTTGTAGAGCAATCGGTGGAATGAGACCGCAACGGCTCGAGCGCAGTTCGGTGGTGATGGAAGAGGAGCTCGGGCGCGGGTGCCGGCAGGTGCCGCAGGAGGTGGCTGAGCAGAGCAGAAAAACAGAACCGGCCCCCGCGGACCCAATAACACACGGCAACCACAGCGGCTCACGGTGCCGGTTCAGACCAAGGGCTCGACAATGCGGCGGTGAAGGTGGCGCCGGTCTTGAAACGACGCTGGCAAGGGGGAGGTGAATTGCGTCAGAAGCAACAACACAGGTGACAGGGGCGCGGGTCACAACCAGTGCGGATGGGTGGGCGGTGAGCTGATCCGGGGCGACGCGAAGCCCGCGGAGCACCCGGCCAGAGCAGCGGCGGGCGGCTTGACCCCGCGGTGGTTGAGGTGGATCGGCAAGCGACTTAGAGTCCAGCAGAGATGGAGCTGGGGGACTTTGAGAAAAAGCAGAAGACGACCGAGGCAGCGAGTCAGCCCAGCAGAGTTGATGTCGGCGGGTCACGGCCTCGGCGGTTCAGAGGCATATCAAAGATAAGCCGGAAGTGAAGCAAGGCGACTCGGTCTCGGCGGATCGGTACAAAACTCAAAACTTCGGTCGCAGAGACGAACAACGACAGCCAGGTCGCAACCGCGGGAGCGGGTGCTCTGTGACAATGGCAGAGGCAACTTGATGGCAAGGCCATGTCTGCAACGGCACCGGGGTCGCTTCGAGGGCGATCGGAGCGAACGGAGGAGTAAGGGCGTCGAGGCAACCGGCCTCGGCGATTTGGCGGAGACGGCGACAATCCCGTGGAGGCGTGCTCTATGGTGACTCAGTCGTGCGCTTGGCGGCGATTCACCAAGGCCCGCTTGTCCGGTTGAAGGTGCTTCGATTTCAGCAGAAGGGGTCCGGTTCACAGATGGAGGTGGGCGTGCTAGCGGCGCGGTAAGCCACAGCGGTGACGGACTGGTGACTTGGTGACTTAGCGGAGACGGGGGTGATCCGGACGGCTCGGGGCCGACGATTCAACGGCGGTTGGCCGCGTGATGAACCGGCGGCGGGCGCGAGGCGTCTCGAGGGCGGCTCGGAGCAGGGCGTTTGGATCGTGGTCTTCTCTTTCAAGTGCTGGAGGCTGGCGATTCTGTCGAGGCCATTGGGCATATTGTGAATCGGAGGCGGTTGGTGGCTCGGAAGAGAGCCACAGCAAAGGCGGGTCAACGAGCGGAGGCGTGGCGACTCATGGAGGCAGAGGCGGCTCCACTGCACTGCAACGGCAACTCGCGGCGATTTAAGATGATATATATCTGGTAGAGGAACCAAGAGCGCAGCAGCGCGAGGTGGCGTGAACCGGCAGGGCCCAGTCAGGCCGATCACACAATGGTTCAAGACCAGGCGGCGGCTCTCGACAGAAGAGACCGAGTTGCGGTGGTCAGGTGGCAGCTCTTGGCGGCGGGCCGGACAGACCGGAAACGTGGCGGAAGCTGACCAGTTAATGCTTGGTGACTCGAGGGCGACTCAACTTTGATAGCCGGTCAATAGAGACGACTTAAAACGGAAGTGACAGCGGCTCCCCTACTGCTTGGAACGGCTTCAAACGGCAGCGGAGGCCGCCATGGAGTTGGGCCCCTTCCGAAGCGGCAAACGAGGCTGGTCCGCGGGGTGACTTGAAAACGTCAAGCCGGCCACGACTCGGCAGAGACGAGCCGGTCCAAGGTGAGGCCGAGACGATCCGGGGGCAACTCGAGCGTAACCCTAACTCCTCTTGATCTCAACCTTCTCTAATCCATGGCTGAAAAACTCCTTTGATCTTTGACTCATGAATTTGTATTGATGTGAATCCTTCCAAACCGGTTATTTTTCATCCGAAAAATTGCACACTTCTCGATCCCTGGAGAGATCCCTTCAAGAACTCAACACCACCGTGCGCGAGCCCCACGGTGGGCGCCAACTGTCGTGGAATTGTCACGACAGATGTTCTAGTGTGAGGACTTAGTCGTGGGGCCAACGCATCTATGTGGTAGCTTGAGAGGGGTTGAGCGGAATCGAGAGACGCAACACAAGACAAGGGTTTAGACGGCTTCGGGCCCCGGGAAACATCATCCGGTAATAACCCTACATGCTGTTTGAGGCTAGGTCTCATTATGATCATGAGGGAGTCACCGTAAACCGGCTCTCCTAGTTATGTCTAGCCCTAAGGTTATTCCCACCCCCCTCTTGGCGTGCCCTGCCCCTCCTTATATAAGTTGAAGGGGCGGGTTACATGTAGAGTCCAACTCGGAATAAGACTTAAACTATTCCGACTTCTCTTCATGGGCTTCTTAACGTCTTGGCCTTCATAAGGTCCCGGGCTTCATAACTCCAGGCGACTCTGTGTGCCGAGTTATGACTGTCAACCAGTTATCACTGTCTGACGAGTTATGACTGTCAACCAGTTATCACTGTCTGTCGAGTTATGACTGTCAACCAGTTATCACTGTCTGCCGGTTTATGATGGTCTGCCAGTTTAAGATTCCTGCCGGTTTATGATTGTCTGCCGGGTTATGATCTGATTTAACACCTGCCGGGTTATCATCTGACTTAATACCTGCCGGGTTATCATCTGACTTAACACCTGTCGGGTTATCATCTGACTTAACACCTGCCGGGTTATCATCTGACTTAACACCTGCCGGTTTACCAAGTCCCAGCCGAGTTATAACTCCAGCCGGGTCATACCATGGGGTATATCCCGACACTACTTGTGGTGCATTATTAGGTGTTAATTATGCTTAATGCTTGCTTATGAGATTATTCGTTTCTTGGTTGGTCGCTTCTCAATCTTTTTGGTAGCCTTCATTTTGCACTAAGTATGACCTCTACTTGTGCATCCAAAATCCTTTAGACTAGTTTTGCCACATGAGTCCACTATATCTACCTATATGCGGTATTCTTTTGCCGTTCTAAGCAAATTTGCATGTGTCATCTCTAATTTTCAAAATAAACTTTTCTTTTGTGTGTTTGTTTTGCTCGCGGAACGGTAACGGGTGGCTAATATTTTCCATGCTGGATGTGTTATTCTCACGATGATTGTTTATTCACTTGTCATTGCACGAGAGTAAG
>NC_057814.1:576233954-576235828 GCF_018294505.1 Triticum aestivum | reverse complement strand
AAAATTATCAGAAAAATGCAATCTATCCATCTGTACTAGTTTCATGCATGACAAACCAACTTATACCTACTGTATAAGTGAAAACATATAAATGGCATATATAAGGACTTAAATTAGAGTTGCATTTGAACCTTTGGTTCAAATGGATCTCTTCCAAATTGAATGCTAAATGCATTGGCTCAAAATACATCACATATTCATGCCATATTCATGCATCATATTGTTGCATATGATTGTGTTTTGACTGTCGACACCGTTCCTTCTCGATAGGTCCTGCTCCGGAGAGTGTTCCAGAGTACCTGTCTGAGGAGCAGTGCCACCCTGTTGATCTACCAGGCAAGCAAACCCCCTTTGTTCATTCCGATACAAACCTACTCTCTCGCTCCTGCTCTCTTTTACCGCATTAGGACAACAACGATTCAACTGCTACTTTATGCTGCGGTAGTTGAACCCATTCCTCTGCATGACCTGTCATTGCCACAGTAAATAGTTGAAACCCACTAGCATGTGTAGGAGTTGATTGAGCCATGTTGTGTTCCTACCATGCCTTGCCTGCTATTGCTTAGAGTTGTGTCAGGTCTGGTTCATTGGGAATGAATTGGAGTGTTACGATATGTTCTGGTGCCGAGAGTTAAGCGTGTGAACACGATTTGGTAAAGGTAGCGGTGAGAGGCCATGTAGCGGGAGCGGCGGTTTGCCGACGCCGGCCTTAAAACGGAGGCATGGTCAGCAGAGGTGGCGGATCAACAAGGCGATGGCCACGCGCAGCCGGGGCAGCCATCCTGGGAAGTAAACTGGAGCAACAACGGGTCAGCAGCCGACGGCTCGTGGTTGTAGAGCAATCGGTGGAATGAGACCGCAACGGCTCGAGCGCAGTTCGGTGGTGATGGAAGAGGAGCTCGGGCGCGGGTGCCGGCAGGTGCCGCAGGAGGTGGCTGAGCAGAGCAGAAAAACAGAACCGGCCCCCGCGGACCCAATAACACACGACAACCACAGCGGCTCACGGTGCCGGTTCAGACCAAGGGCTCGACAATGCGGCGGTGAAGGTGGCGCCGGTCTTGAAACGACGCTGGCAAGGGGGAGGTGAATTGCGTCAGAAGCAACAACACAGGTGACAGGGGCGCGGGTCACAACCAGTGCGGATGGGTGGGCGGTGAGCTGATCCGGGGCGACGCGAAGCCCGCGGAGCACCCGGCCAGAGCAGCGGCGGGCGGCTTGACCCCGCGGTGGTTGAGGTGGATCGGCAAGCGACTTAGAGTCCAGCAGAGATGGAGCTGGGGGACTTTGAGAAAAAGCAGAAGACGACCGAGGCAGCGAGTCAGCCCAGCAGAGTTGATGTCGGCGGGTCACGGCCTCGGCGGTTCAGAGGCATATCAAAGATAAGCCGGAAGTGAAGCAAGGCGACTCGGTCTCGGCGGATCGGTACAAAACTCAAAACTTCGGTCGCAGAGACGAACAACGACAGCCAGGTCGCAACCGCGGGAGCGGGTGCTCTGTGACAATGGCAGAGGCAACTTGATGGCAAGGCCATGTCTGCAACGGCACCGGGGTCGCTTCGAGGGCGATCGGAGCGAACGGAGGAGTAAGGGCGTCGAGGCAACCGGCCTCGGCGATTTGGCGGAGACGGCGACAATCCCGTGGAGGCGTGCTCTATGGTGACTCAGTCGTGCGCTTGGCGGCGATTCACCAAGGCCCGCTTGTCCGGTTGAAGGTGCTTCGATTTCAGCAGAAGGGGTCCGGTTCACAGATGGAGGTGGGCGTGCTAGCGGCGCGGTAAGCCACAGCGGTGACGGACTGGTGACTTGGTGACTTAGCGGAGACGGGGGTGATCCGGACGGCTCGGGGCCGACGATTCAACGGCGGTTGGCCGCGTG
>NC_057814.1:576232375-576233944 GCF_018294505.1 Triticum aestivum | reverse complement strand
GGTCAATAGAGACGACTTAAAACGGAAGTGACAGCGGCTCCCCTACTGCTTGGAACGGCTTCAAACGGCAGCGGAGGCCGCCATGGAGTTGGGCCCCTTCCGAAGCGGCAAACGAGGCTGGTCCGCGGGGTGACTTGAAAACGTCAAGCCGGCCACGACTCGGCAGAGACGAGCCGGTCCAAGGTGAGGCCGAGACGATCCGGGGGCAACTCGAGCGTAACCCTAACTCCTCTTGATCTCAACCTTCTCTAATCCATGGCTGAAAAACTCCTTTGATCTTTGACTCATGAATTTGTATTGATGTGAATCCTTCCAAACCGGTTATTTTTCATCCGAAAAATTGCACACTTCTCGATCCCTGGAGAGATCCCTTCAAGAACTCAACACCACCGTGCGCGAGCCCCACGGTGGGCGCCAACTGTCGTGGAATTGTCACGACAGATGTTCTAGTGTGAGGACTTAGTCGTGGGGCCAACGCATCTATGTGGTAGCTTGAGAGGGGTTGAGCGGAATCGAGAGACGCAACACAAGACAAGGGTTTAGACGGCTTCGGGCCCCGGGAAACATCATCCGGTAATAACCCTACATGCTGTTTGAGGCTAGGTCTCATTATGATCATGAGGGAGTCACCGTAAACCGGCTCTCCTAGTTATGTCTAGCCCTAAGGTTATTCCCACCCCCCTCTTGGCGTGCCCTGCCCCTCCTTATATAAGTTGAAGGGGCGGGTTACATGTAGAGTCCAACTCGGAATAAGACTTAAACTATTCCGACTTCTCTTCATGGGCTTCTTAACGTCTTGGCCTTCATAAGGTCCCGGGCTTCATAACTCCAGGCGACTCTGTGTGCCGAGTTATGACTGTCAACCAGTTATCACTGTCTGACGAGTTATGACTGTCAACCAGTTATCACTGTCTGTCGAGTTATGACTGTCAACCAGTTATCACTGTCTGCCGGTTTATGATGGTCTGCCAGTTTAAGATTCCTGCCGGTTTATGATTGTCTGCCGGGTTATGATCTGATTTAACACCTGCCGGGTTATCATCTGACTTAATACCTGCCGGGTTATCATCTGACTTAACACCTGTCGGGTTATCATCTGACTTAACACCTGCCGGGTTATCATCTGACTTAACACCTGCCGGTTTACCAAGTCCCAGCCGAGTTATAACTCCAGCCGGGTCATACCATGGGGTATATCCCGACACTACTTGTGGTGCATTATTAGGTGTTAATTATGCTTAATGCTTGCTTATGAGATTATTCGTTTCTTGGTTGGTCGCTTCTCAATCTTTTTGGTAGCCTTCATTTTGCACTAAGTATGACCTCTACTTGTGCATCCAAAATCCTTTAGACTAGTTTTGCCACATGAGTCCACTATATCTACCTATATGCGGTATTCTTTTGCCGTTCTAAGCAAATTTGCATGTGTCATCTCTAATTTTCAAAATAAACTTTTCTTTTGTGTGTTTGTTTTGCTCGCGGAACGGTAACGGGTGGCTAATATTTTCCATGCTGGATGTGTTATTCTCACGATGATTGTTTATTCACTTGTCATTGCACGAGAGTAAG
>NC_057814.1:576231362-576232115 GCF_018294505.1 Triticum aestivum | reverse complement strand
GCCCCGCACCTCTCTCGCTCTCTCCCGTGCCCATTCTCTCTTCCCCTCGCTCTCTCTCTCACGACCGAGCGCTGCCGTCGCCACCGGCCACCGTTGCCGTAGCCACCGTCTCCCCCTCGTCTCTCCGACACGCGCAGGAGCTCCGCCTCCTCGCTCCGAAGCTCTCCGCTGAGCCACGCAAGCCGGGGCGCCCCGTGGAGCCGTCGCCGTCGCCATCTTCGCCTCCGGCCGCCGTGGATCCCCATCGCCGCCCCGCCGACTCCAGACCTTCCCCGAGCTCTCCAACGACGCCCGCCGATCCGCTGTGAGCCCCCGCGTCGGTTCCCCCCCTCCTCTCCTGCCTCCCCGTGCTTTGTAGCCGCAACCGCTCGAGCCCGAGCTCCGGCCGCCGCCGCGAGCTTTGCTCCGGCGAGCTCCGGCCACCCTGCGTCCTCCCGTCGCCTCCGCTGGATGCAGACGAGCCCGGGCTATGCCCCGGTGCTCTCAGCCAACGCCCCCGTGCACCGCAGCACTGCGCCCGCCCTTGGCCGAACTCCGGCCACCGCCGCGAGCCTCGCTCCGGCGAGCTCCGACCACCCCACGGTCTTCCGCGTGTCCCACTGGATGCGCGCGAGCCTGGGCTTCGCGTAGGTGGCCTCCGCGGCCCAAATGGTCGCCGGAGCGACGAACCCAACGAGCTCCGCCGCGCTCGGCCTCGCCGGCGACTAACCGCCGGCCAACCCGGGTCAAACCGCACTAATTACCCCCCCCCCC